>NW_028185038.1:9477774-9551451 GCF_003343005.1 Rhea americana | reverse complement strand
TAATATATAATTCGGAGAAGCAGGATAAACCATTCAGCGCAGGGCAGGGCTGCCGCTTCCCGCGGACGGTGGGCAAGCCGAGGCCCCGCGTTGATGTTCGCAGCTCGCGCAGCCCCGGCTCTCCCGACGCGCCGGACCGGGGCGAGCTCCGCGGGGCTCCCGCCTCCTGCCCTCCCCGCTGGTGAACGGGGGTTGCACAAGGCTGCGGCTCTGCAGGTCGCGCAGCGCAGCTGAGCCCGAGCAGCTCCGCGCTGCCGCAGTACTTTCCAAGTCGCACGTCCTTCCCCAGGTCCCGGGTGGCTTTGCTGCACGTTAACCCTTGCTTAAGGCAAGGAGTAAAATCCGTGTGCTGCTGGTGGGAGTGACGCTGCTGGTGGCATTTTCATTCCACTTCTCATTTCTGTGACGTTCCAAGGCAAGCTGGTGGTGGACAGTAGAATAAAGCCAGTTATCTAGTTCTTTCTCCTACTACCAAAAGCCTTTCCAGATATTCTCAGAGACTTAAACAGATACGCATGCCAAACATATTTCTTCTAAATCTTACTTGTAACAAATATAAGAAATCTAAAAGGAAAATGTATGTTAACAGTGAGAACGGAAGAAAGTATGAATACCAGAGAGAAAGCATAATAACCGAAGCAACATAGGTTGAATCAAACTTTATCTTAATATTTTTGCTAATGGCGAATAACCAGCCTTCATTCTGTTTYCAATCCTAGTAATTCACTATGATGGCCTTCTCCGGGCAGCAAACCTGTTTATTTTGGGAAATGAGAAATGCAATCAATATCTCAAAGGGAAGATCACTGTGAACGAGTCAGAAATCTGTGCTGCAGCTGAAACCATTGGTGCTGGGCCTTGTGAGGTAAAGAGTCTGCTTGCTGACAACGTATTAAGAGCCATCAACTTTGCTGTTTCTTTCCCAGAAATAATTTAGTAGGATTTTATCTAATTATCTTCTCCACATTAAATTTGAACACAAAAAAATTATATGAAATTTTCTACACTGGAAACTGAATTGTTTTTCCAGTGATCTCTTTTCTACTAGACCATAGGAAGACGTTCCTTTGCCCCAATTTTTCTATACCGCAGTACTGGTAAAGGTCTTGCATGCATGTTAAACATGTTCATGTGCCTAAGCACTTTGCTGGACTGAGATAAATTTGTGTTCTGTAAAATACTGGCAAAAGTGGGTTGTGTGCTAGCAACAGTGTTTTACCTTCATTGAATAGAAAGCAAAGATTGGAGCAAATTTATCTACTTAGGTACATGAAGATTTGCATACAAAATACACACCCCCTGCATGAAGTTGATAAAGCTGTGAAAAAAAGGAGAAAGATCCAAAAAACATACAGAGTTCAATGTTAAGTCAGGAGGCTGTAGCATCTGATCTCCTTAATCAAGGCTGAGCCAACAGGCAGTGAGGACAGTAGAATTACTTTAGTGATGATGTTGTTTGATAAAGATTTTTTTTTTTTTTTTTTTTGCTTGGGACTCATCTTGATGATGATGAAGAAAAGAGGGCTGAAGAGAAATATTGTAAATTATAGCAGAAAAATGTTATTTTTGTGTGGAAAATCTGCCTGATGAGGTGATGTCTGGAAGGAAAGAAGGCATTAGTAGTATGCATTTACTATTTGGAGTAAAAAAGATGGTTTCCTAATACTGATGTTAATCAAACAGTGAAGTTTTCCCTASTCATAGGCAGGGAAAATCACCGGTAAGGCACGTCTTTCTTAGTTTGAGGCATTTTCCATTTATTATTAATGTTTTGCAGGATCATTATTGCAAAGCATTTTCTTCAAAATTAAATATTTAATCATAAACAAGCTCRTAGAGATGTTAAGGTTTATAAATGAAACAGCTGCATGGAAATCTGTTGGGGATCCTGCACTTTGTTTTCCACTGCAAGAAGAAATGGACTGAATTAATATTAGTAATCAGTCTTAATCATTGGATAGTTTCCTGCTCTCTGACCTTCCCTTTGAAGCCTCCTTCCTCAGTAAAGACTAGGCAGAGAAACAAAATCAGACTGTCAGGTGAAACTCCACTCTTCAGAATGTTTTATGGGCAGCTTTGATGATACTGACATAGTTCATTGCCCATGTGGGAATTAATCTGCAGTCAGTGAGGAAAAAAAGCAAATAAAGGTCGAGCATTGTTGTTTCTGTAGTGATCCAGAGAGAATACAATGCTAATTGTCAGCTTTCATTTTTTTGAAACAATATTTCATGGTCTGATACAAACACTTAATGTCTAGTTTTGTTGCTAGTTTGCTAGATCCAGTCTAAATTTTGCCTGGGTTAAAACTGCAATATCTATATTCAGGTCCTAAATCGATATGAATGTGATGGAAATTAAAATTTTAATCTTATTTTAACTGAATTAATAGATTTTAGTGCAAAATAAATCTTTGATCTAAGTTAGCCTTATACCAGATTTCCACTGAATATAGTGAAAATATATGTATTGGTGCCTATGTGTATCATTCATTCAAAAATAATGAACATCGGTATTTTAACTAGTTATGGGTCTTTGACTACAAAATATTATCAGTTCTGTGTTTTGTTTTATTTTATTTTATTTTATTTTATTTTTCCTTCTTACAAAAGCACATAGATTTTCATCATAGGGCCTTGCAAGATGATTGACTGACAGAAAGATAGTGACCCTGGCTCTGTCAATGCTCTTTCATCCAAAACCTGTTATCACAACAGAGGGTCCACTGACTGTCTGACTTACATGTACCTAAACAAATATTACACTTGCCAAGTTAGCTGGAARAGGACAGTGAGATCACTGGAATGGGGTGGTTGGAAGTCATTAGAATCACACAGAAAGGAAGATTATATGGCTGGATTTGTGTATGAACCAACTTCAGATGAAAGGTCAACCATGGTGTTGACTCATACAAGTTCTGATTGTGGAAGAAGTTTTGGTAGCTGGGTTTCATCCTATGGGAAGACTAAGTACTGCCTGCTCATGGAGCTAGGTCCTAACCGAGCAATAGGCGGGAGCTGTGTCTTGTAGCATTTTCAGAAGTGACGTTCTTTGTATTTTTTTCTTAGAGAGATTATGGTGGTCCCTTGGTTTGTGAACAAAACAGGGTGAAGATTGTAGTGGGTGTAATTGTTCCTGGCCGTGGATGCGCTATCAGAAATCGTCCTGGGATTTTTGTTCGGGTGGCGTTTTACTCCAAGTGGATACGCAAGATTCTGCTGACCTACAGATGAGWCAGAACTGAAAACCTTGCACACCTCAACAACTGCCGTTCATAGAAGGGTTTGGACTGTGTGAAATTAATGTATAATGTAAAGATCAACAATTTTTAACTACTTGATAGTCAAGTTTGTTGAGCTTTTAATATTTATGGATTTTTTGGGTGTTTTTTGTCTATCAGTGTTTTATAAATGTTGGAGTGACTTACAGTATATGCAAGTATGGTGACATATCTCCTGAAGATACTTGAATGGGTAAACAATTTTGCAATGATCTTATTGCTGGAAGATAAGCAGTTTTGTAGAARTAGATCATATGACCTCTTTTATGCTGCTCTTCAGATTATCTTAGAAGGAGAAAGAATGAGCCTTATATTTCTCTCCATATGTGACAAAAGACYTATTGAGAGATATATGTATCAGTCAAGGACAGCATATATGATTCTATTTCTCTTCCCACATTATGAGAGGTTAAAAGTTTGAATGTTTCATTAAAAAATAGTCTCTTTAAAAAGTTATCTTTTCATTTTTGACCAACTTTGATCAGCAGAGTTCTCATAGCTGTCAAAATCACTTCTACGTAGAGTTTATAGATTTTAGTTATGTAYTTGGTCTCTTCAGTACATACATGGTCCCCTAAGAGATATCTCAAGAAACCCTCTGGATGAGGGAAGAGACATAGAAGCAGATTGGAAAATTATCAGTCATTTGCTTAAAGGAAGTCCTAGAAATAACTGTGAGTTTACAGTGCAAAGAAGTGTGTTTCATAGGATTTGAAAAATTAATAGTGATTATCTACTGACAGAAATTTTTATTCTTAAAAGAAACTTTAGTCAAATACGCCCTAGTCTTTCTCAAAAGACGCGATTTATGAATTCAATTGATTTTAGCAGGAAAAAAACAGAAAAAGGGACAACTGAATCTGGCCCACTGCTGAAAGGCTTGATACTGAGAAAATACAGGATACCATACTTGTCTTTTCAGAGACATCAAATCTTTAATAAAATCCTATGAAAAATTTGTCAAAATATATCCTTTGTATAATTCCTTTCAGGTTAATAAAATTATTGCAGGGACTGATATGATCTTGTGTGTAATGGAAAACACCACTAATAGTTTAGTAGCTTGTGTTTCCTGTCCATATGTAGAACTATCATTTTCCTTTCTGCTCATGGGGAAAAGGAACAAATAATCAGCATCTATGAAAAGTGTTTGTTCTCCTCAAGACTCTTGCTTATATGAGTGGAAGCATTATACAATTAGCAGACGGYGATGTTTCATGATAGATACAATCAATTACTCTGTAATTTCTGGAAAATTGATCAAATAGATATCCAATTGTAATTTTTACTACTGTACATGTAATTTCAAAAGTAACTGCACTGTTACTAAATTTGTGAGCTATGTAATTGTATATGTATCCAGTAGCAAATTGTAAGGTATGTACCATGTATGACTGCATAGCCGCTAAAACGTCAGTGGTGTAGATATATAAAAGAATGTTTCATTACGTTCAGATGATGCAGGGTTGAGTTCTGCCCTGGCAGAAAGTAACCATGTAAGGGGAACTGCCGTAGGAGGCAGCCCTGATGTCAACTCACCAAATTATTTTCTTCAGCAGTGCACTTTGACTTCAGTGGGACTTAAATACGCTTAYGTATCCTGGTGAACTGGGATGAGTTTCAGCCCATGCTTAAGTGGCTTACAGAGATTGATGTCAAGCATCCAAAAGATTCTACTGGCACATAAAAAGAAGTGTTTCAGTAAGCAGAGCTTCTGAAATCCCTTCTGATGTAAATAGACTCCTCGGACAAGATGTGACTTCTCTGTACAGRGGATCTGAGGTTGTGGATGCTACATGGATAATCTGTCTTGATCTCTTCTGGCTGCCTGTGAGGGCTTTCTGCTCCTTTTGGTCTCTCTTATTCACCAGGCCAGAACAGGGGAGGATTTAGCCTGTTATATTTACAGTTAATTATTGCCATGTATGTAAAGAGTATATTCTTACTATACACTGACTATATCTTATTGAAGGGATTGACTTTTTAAAAGAGACTTGTAAAAACTCCAAGTGAGTTTTTTTTTTTCAGTCACAAGTAGAATGTGGATAAAATATATGATTCCATGTTCACTCTTCGTATTCTAAGAATTGTTATGTGCTCACTGTATTATATTTTCAGGCATTTTGTTATGTCTATCTTAAAAAAAAATGAATCCTAAAGTATTTTAGTTATAAGCTTCTGCTGTGCAGAAGACTGTGATTTTTATATATATATATATATATATGATAAAAATACTGTTTTTTGTTAGACAATGTGTAAGGATTTTTACCTGTTTGTTCTGGGCAGTGCCTCAGTAAAATAAGTTGTGCAGAGTTGATGCTCCAGAACTTAACATGTTTGTATGCACTTGCTTATCAGATGCTCTTGCTCCCCCTGTCTCAGTATGGAGGGCACATGAGACTCTGGAGAGCAAGGGAAGAGAAGAATAATGGTATGTGGTAATGAATTTGTACTTCATTTATTCCTGTGAATATTTCTTGTTGGTACCAATGGTACTGTAGCAGGCAACTGTTATAACTACAAGATTCTCTTAAAAAAGGATGCTCTACAGATACTTCTTCATTTTTCTGACATTTTTCTTTCTATAATAACAGGGGAACTTGATCTAGTGCCCATCTAAATTCCTGGAAAGCCTCTTAGTGTCTTCAGTGGGATTTGGACTTTACTTTGTATATTTGATTTTTGTTCATATTATAAGAGAGTAATTGAGTGAGAAGGCTACAGAACTCAAATTCTTACCCGAGGACATTCTTAAACTCCATTGTTTCATCTTTATTTTCTTTGCTGCAACTGGCCCATGGATGTGGAAAGTGCAATAACTGGATGCGAAATTTCAGAATTAAGACCTAAGACCTGACTGCACCACTGAAGTTAATTTGACTTTATGATTGATTTTCTCTGGGCATTGGAACGGGTTAATAGTTCTTCCATTCATTAATGATTGTTTTTCCCTAAAAGAACGTTTTTCCCTGTCTCTTTTTCTTTCGTAAACCTCATGACCCTCAGAGAAACTATAGCTCTCATTGGGAATGTACTAATCTAGATTTTTGCTGCTGCTGCTGAAATCTTCGTCTCTAGTTTAAGATTACAATTCTCCGAGGCATCCTGCAGACCCTTCCCAAGGGCAATGCCAATGTACTTGACAGAGCTACTTACACGAGTTAAGAGTTTCAGATGAGGGTCCAAATTTATCTCTGAGGGTCAGAATCTACTCAGGCAAAATGTCCCTTGAAATCAGTGAATGTGATTGTCGAAAGAACAGGGGCTGAAATTTGCCCAGTGCTTTTCCCTGCGGCCATGCACTGAACTACTCTCGACCTTGTACATCAGAAACGCAGAGTCTGGACTCCACAGCAAGTGCAACAGCAGGTCGGGCTTTCTTTCCCTGCTTTTGGAAGGCTGGTTATAAACCAGCTGACCCCTGCTGGAACCTGTATAAAGCCTATTGGATTGGTTGTTAAGTGTTGTTTCCTTATCAATGATTTTCTTCCTCCCTCATGTGCACTGGTGTATTATTGTTTTATGAATGTTGGGGCTGCTGGCAGGAACTGACATGGCTTTTTACCCTAAACCTTTGCAGTGTTCCTTTTTAGATATGCTCTTGGGCATTTATGCATGATGTGGGATCCAACTTCAGGGAGCTGTCTGGGGAATTCAGTGTATGATAAAAGTATTTTTTTGTATTTAAGTGGGAAAAAATAATGTTCCCACTAGATACAACTAGCTGAATGCCTAATAAAAGGGGAACACTGTGGTTATAACTTGTAGTACAAACATTCTGTAATTAACTGTATCTTCATTAGTTAATAAAGTTGGTATTTTTGTAACCTTGTTTACTCTTATGATTCTTAATAAAGTATTTTATAAAAAAAMCAGTGACCTAATCAGTATTATATTTCTTATCTAAGCTTTGGAACTCTATCGCTAGGGGCAGAAATAGCTGTACCTTGGAAAAACAGGCAACTCCCAATCCTAATTTCGGTTAGGAATTTTAGAATACAGAGGAAGAAGAACTGATACTGATCACATCTTCTTCATGCATCTGATAGCAATTCCATGCACGCAATGGAAAACACACCCAGATCCAGGATCTGGTCCTGCGGAGCTGCCTGGGGCCTTCCTGCTGGAATTCTGCATGGAAAATGGCCTAAACATATTGTGGAGAGACAAAATTTGGAATRGAAGTGTCAATTAACTGAAACGGGAGCTTATTCAGAGTTTATTCAGCATTTGCCAAGAGGCTTGTAACTCTTTACAACTTTATTATCAGCGGCTTGACATTTTAAGTATTTCTCTTAATGTACTTAATTACATTTTGAGAAAGCACTCCCTCGATTATGCCACTTAATACTGCTGGCGGAACATAAGCGGATACAAAAGGGAACTGCTCCTCACACAAATCTAGGAGCTACTACTGCCACCACTACGACTGCTGATATTAAAACCAAATAATGGAGCTAGTTAGCAAAAAAGAAAACAAGGAAACCCCTTACTGCTAGATTAGTTTCTTTGGCTGTTCTCATGTAATGCAAGGGATACTAAGTTTGTTACTCAGTTTTCATTATTCAGCCCGTTCTAAGTATTTTTGGTTACACTAGAAACTTGAGGATTTAAATCTATATTTGCTAGCACCTCCATCTGTATTAAATATGAAAGTGAATCATTTTTCAGATATTCTTATGAACAGAATGTTTGAAGTCTGATTCAGAATATTCTGTGGTAAAATTATCTTCCTTTTTGTTTGTAGTTCAAAACAGGGATTTTCTAATTCACATATAAAATCAGTGGATTTTATCAGCAACTACTGAAATCTATGGTAAATTTGCCAACAACTTCAACAATGCAGGAATACTTCCAAAGTTATACAGAACTGGAAATATTCCGTATATCTTGTTACAGTTCTACCTTTGAAGTGTAAAGGATGTTCGGGTGACCTGACTACCTCCTGAGAACTGTGAGAATTAACTGCTTGCACAATTTTTGCACAACAAAGGTCTACAAAGAGTCATTGCCTGCATATTAAATTCTCCTATTGGCTTTATTAAATTCTCCTGTTATGGCTTTATCTTTTGTAGTTACAAGAACACTGTATTCTGTAGATGAAAAATGATGAAAACCCACATAGATGCTCACTGCTTGTTTTCTGCACTTTGTTATTTAGCAAGCCGCATGTAAACAGGACAGGCCATTTAGCAGAGTTCAGTTGTGCATCAACCCTGCCTTTAAAGTACCGATTTCTGGATAGCTATGTTCCAGTAAAAATCATTTGCAATAAATAGGAAAGAAAACAGCTGGGAGGAAAAAGGCAAATCATAAAAAGATTAATACCAAAGTAAGCCCTAAAATGAACAGATTAAAAAAAAAAAGTGGTCTCAGTTTTTATAAAATTAGATATACAGTATGAAAAGCTGCAATAGAATAGCTTAGTAGCCTTAGCTTTGTGAAAACTAATTTAGTTTGGTGCAGAACACTTTTGAAGGTACAAGGACTTCTCCATAAGGAAACAGARGATAGAAGTGCAAGTTGTGCTTCTGGATCTGAGGACCTGATCCCACTTGCATTGAAATCACTGCCAAAGWCCATCAGGTAATTAGTCCATCAGGTAACAGGTAAGTCCTAAAGTCTCCTTCTTAGCCCCTTGGGCTTTCTCATGGGACTGCATAGATCCTGACTTAGGGCAAGTTTAGAGAGAAGAGCATGGTCCTGAGTGGCAGATAGGTAAATACTTTTCCTTAAACCTGGGCATTTAAGTTTCACTGAAGCCTATCAGCTTTGTTCAGTCAGAGAGTGCTGTTGAATATACAGTTAGTCACTTGCTTTCTATTCARCGATTTCTCATTAAAATAAACAAAAAGCCTCACAATCATGAATGATGCCGTTAGCATTAATGTAAATTTTTATGCTCATAATTACACATTCCTTAGGGTAAAAAAATCTCTTTGTCATTATTGTACTTTAGAGCGTAAGAGATTTTGAAGTTTGCCTGAGGTTTCTCAAGTTTTGGCTGTTTAAGATAGTGTTGCCCTTGAATGGGTTATTTAAAACAATATTTTACTGGGAGAAAAGCTATATAAAAGAATGAAATTCGTAGTAATTTATTAAAATAAGGCAGGAAATATGGTGTTAGTGGCACACATTGGATGAGATAGATTAGTCCAGTATAAACCCCAGTTGAGTGAGGTTTTGCCTTGAATAATACATGAGTTTATAGCATCTAATCCAGTWCAGATTATATTAATTGAAAAATTTTCCATCTGGTTTTCTTTCTTTGAGGATTAATGTCAGTATGATATACAAACTGAGGAAACGTACACTTATATCAATGTTGCTGTTACAAACCCTGTCAACAATAGTCTCATGTCTTGGGTGTAAATGTGCCATCTGCTGTTCATCCATGAGTTTAACAGTACTGTAACTGCGTAACAGTTATATAACAAGTCTATGTTTCTGCTGGTAAAGCCTCCACATAGCCTCAAGTTTTGCTGTTAAGGATATTCAGAATACAACTCTAAAGAATACCTGTAATGAGTGAAAACTCATTGCAGTCCTGGAGGCCAGTTTGTAGGCATCAAACTACAAGTTCTCCATGCTTGTGTACTGAACCTCCACCAGGTACCTCAATGCAGGGGCAGGGTTGTGCTGGTGAGCTAAACACCCCACAAGCACCTTCCAAACCGACAAGGACTCGCTTCCCCAGGGAGGTGCTCTGCAGCCCTCTATACCAAATGCACAGCCTACCGCTTGATGTAACTGAGCACAAGAGCACAGATTACACACTCACACATACACACACACACGCGTGCCTTCAGAGTGTTATCTAGATGACTAATTTGTGACTGCTTTTGGCAATATGTTATATAGTCCACATGGATCCTTCAAGAGGAGGATTGCATCTGTGGATTTTCCCTGTGCCTCCAAGCTGCATGGACTAGAGGGCCTTGATGGAAGACCAAGACATCCTGAGAAGAAAAGTCTACCTACCAGGAGCAGTTATTCCACTTCCAATAAGCAAGCATTACAAGTGTAAGCTTAGTGGTGACAACTGCCTATATGAATTTTTCAAACCCAATTTGCATATTTATGATGGCAGACCTCTGTACTATAGGGGACAGAAGCCTGAACTTCAGAGATTACGTCCCAGCCTTACCCTCARTTGATTTTGTTAGCTATTACTAGGCCTAACTCCCACTATACTTTGTCTAATGGTGTAACTGAGCAGTGCTGGTGTTGCTATGGTCTGCATAGCTGATGCACTGAACAGAGCACTTTTACTCATGCTTCACATGAGCTGGATCCAAACCAACCTGTTCATTTTTACACAGTGGCAACCTATGTCTCTCTCTCTCTCTCTCTCTTTCTCTGTGTGTGCGTGTGTGTGTGTGTGTGTGCACACTTATATATACATAGATATTTTGCTTAAAGGAATAATTCAACCCTGTCAGTGATGTTTGTTGTCCTGGAAGCAGACAAATAGATATGATTAGCATTCAGCCAGCTATATACTGGTTTGGACTCACCAATGCAACTCTACTGTGTGTGTGAAGGCCCTCAAAGTTACCTATTAAAAAGCTCACCCTTGGCTTTTATGGAGCACAAACCTTATTGAGAATCAACACCAATCACCTGCATCCACAGTGCTTACAAATGCTGCACAGGCTCTTGGGGCATTCTGGATGCTTTTTTTCCCTTTCATTCCACTTTAATTTTGTTTGCTACCACCAGTTGCAGACCTTAGAGTTAAAGCTGGCTTTGGGGCACTGCTTCATACGTGTACACACATATCCATTGTCTTTCCATTCAGGAATCAAAAGCTTTGAGATTTGTGGCACATATTATTACTGCCTGTGGTAAATACAGTTGGTTTTCTTCAAGGAAAGCAAATCTTTTCCCTGTAGAAACTTGCTTCCTTACTAGAAYTTTTCCTAGGCTCCCATCTTAATTGATTTGGCTATGAGTTTCTTCTACAGCACTGATGGGTTTTTCAGGCTTGCTTGCCTTTTTGTCTTAACAGAGAAACTAGACTGTATTTATAAACAGTGTTTCTTAATCTATTCGGTTGCCACATGGTACTAATGACTCAAYAGTTCATGTAACATGCTAGGAATGATTCCCGAGCATTAGTTCTTTTAACTTTCTACAGAAGCTTTTCATTTAGTCATATCTTCCTGCCTGGTTTATACACGTACTTAAAACAATATATGCTTTTCACTCTTCCTAGGCTGGCCTTTGCTTAAAGCTACTCCAAAAATTTCTTGTCAGAAGGTTTTTCCATCACGACATGCAGATCTTACCAATTCAATCTGCAAGAACATGTCAGCTCTGTTGGTATGTTTGACAGAGACCAGGCCAATTTCCAAATGAAATCTATTTGTTTTCCCTTCAACTTGCTTGCCTACCTCCCAAGCCTCCCTCTCTGTGGAGTTACAGACTTATATGCATGACTATTTGGCTATGAATTTTGCATTCCCTTTTAAAAGTGGCGGCAGAGTGTGCTACCCTTCCCCCTCTGCCAGGGACAGGGCTGGCCCCTGGGAATTACTCCTGGTAACCACAGTTCAAACCTCTTTGTGCTAAGGAAGGCAGAGATTGTTTTTCATTTCCCTGGCAAACATATTACATCCTTTACTATTTAATATTTTCCTCAGTTTTAAAAGAGRTCCTAACAAAACTCAGATGGGAAGCTAATTTATAAAGCTTTGGCAACCAAAATTTACAGAAGGACACCTCGCTTGTGCATAAAACAGCAGCTTCAGGTGCACCTGCCTTTAAATACTAAAAGAGCAAATTTAAAAGTATGTTGTCTTACTATAAAAGAGTTTTGACATTCCCATATTACCTTAATGGTTATTTCTGACACATAGCAGGAGTCTGCGGATTCCCATCTAGGAACGGGGTGCTTGAGGAGCAGCAGTGCCTATGTGCTCTGCAGCACCAGGGGATCCAAGGGACTTCTCGGTGCKCCTAACGGACAAGGACCTAAACTCTTGTTTATTCTGTTGTGGGTTTTCTTGCTTATTTTCTATTTTGTTTTGTTTGTTGGTACTTTATTATTCTGTTTAATGCTGACAAAAAGAAATTAAACAGGGAGGAGTAAGACTGGTGCAAGTGATGTATTTGAACTGTCCACTGGGTAAGATTTATGGCCTGCTAAAGAGAGCTTTTTGGAAAGATCCTCTTTTCACTCCTTTCTTGGCAGCTTTCTTGGCCTCTTTAGCTGTCCGAAGACACTTCACTTTCTCTATTTGGAAAGGGCTTTCCTCATTATCTTCCCTGAACGGGTGGAAGTGATGAAGTCACTGTCTCTCTCCTCCCCCCACACTGCTGTCTGTTTCCCTCAGCTCAGATTCAGCAATGCTACTGAATGCCTTCACTGCAAYATTTTCTTTTTGCAAAGTACAGAGCAAAGACTTGGGCATGCACTGAGGAAGAACGAAATAGAGCAAATACACTGAGTTGAGTGATATTTCTACAGCACTTGCCTTCCCTTCTCTAGAGACCATGCCTGTAAAGACAGAGTGCGCGAGGGAGGAGAGAAGATTCCTTCAAGACAAGAAAAAAAAAAAAAATAAAAACATTTAGAAAAGGCTGTTTTTTGTATTGTAGACTTTCGGTCACTCTTCAAGACGGAGTGCTGCCTGGGCATGAGKAGTGAACGGAAGTCTGGCTTTTGACAGAGTTCTGTACAGACAAAGGAGAAAATTTTTGAAGGAAAAGGTTAAAGTCACCGCTCAGGCAGTTTTAGGAATGAGAAAGCAGGAAAAAAATCACCTGTGTGTGGCATAAGCTGCRGGACTGGCTTATGAGGTACAAGAAAGCAGGTTAGGAACCATATARCTTCTGAACACAGACCATGGGAGTCTCATGTCCCTATCCTCAGATCTCTGTCACTGGGACACCCACCTGCAGATAGAGATTCAACTTTGCTCATGAAATTTCAGTGAGCAAGGGCTCTACTGCAATCATTCAGACACTTGCCACTCACTTTCCAGCAATCAGCACTTAGTTCATAGAGCTTAAACCTGTAGTTTTACTAGCTGCTATTTATAGATATGAAAAGCAGCTTAAACCAGTTGGTGTCTGCATAGGCATTTACTCAGTCTTTTAAMTCCAGCTTTAGAGATGGAGACAGTTCTCCTTTTCTCCTATTATTATTTTTTTTTTTGATTTCGCACATTCACTGAAAGTGAAAACTTACTACAAATAGAAGACAAAATGCCCAAATCAGACTATGTAGGAATTTAATTCAGAATCACCCTTTTCAAGAAATAAGCTCTATAAAAGCCATACCAAGAAAATACTRTATACTTGGTGGTCATTTTTTAGTAAACTTGACAGGAAATCAAAACTGGAAGGATTCTTCTGTAAGGCACTGCCAACTCRCTGTAATGGAAGCCAGGAGAAAATTATTTATCTGTTTACTTGACTATGAAGAAAGAAACCCAAGAATATTTTCCTTCAATAGTACAGGATGGTTACAATGTTACTAGACACTTGTTTGCTCAACTTCCCTTCAGGCGTTTCTAATATTTTGTTTTACATTCAAAACAAGAAAAATACTGTTATGAAAAGATATTATTTAATAGAATATAGGAATAGCTAATATAAATAAAAGCTCTTTAAGTGCATTCCATTTCACCTTTACAGCCTTTTAAGAATAGCAATATTGTCCAGTACTTCACATTATTGAGAACTATTCTTCTGCAATGATTTTTGCGCAATCAAGATTACATGCCTGCCATCTGATGCAAAGATGGAGTTGCAAAGATAACACTTATTGTAGTAGGTGGTAGAGGTTCAGTCAGTTGTGCCATATAAGATGGATGATACTACTGATACATATTCTCTTCTCTATAGTTAGATTCACTGTAGGAAATAGTGAAATGATGATACGAAGAATAAAAATAATCTATGATATCCCAAGGTCAGGTGCAACAGCAGAGTTTGTCTTCATTGCATTGCTGTGATGATACAGAACTGCTATAAATTTAATYGACTGTTGTGTTTATAGTAGTTTTGTATTGTTATGTAGCAGTGAAAACCAGCTGGCAAATCTTGCCCARGATGTTTCATTTGATTAATTCTTGTGTCTGGGCAGATGCAGTGCATTCTCTCAAACCATGATAGTAAAAAAATAAGACATTCAGAAACTTGGTAATCTTGATATAGTATTGCTCAGATGAGATTTAAACTTTGTAGTGGATGTTAAATATGCAATATGTTGGTATGTTGCTTAAACTAACTTAAAAGACCTTTATTTAAGTGTTAACATACTCSTTTGTGTATGTAGTTAGCTGAGTGAGGAAATCATAACTGGAGCTGCTTAGGAATATTCTGATAACATAGACTTTCACAGAATAAAGCTTCTTGGGTCTAGGATGAGGTCTCAGGTCAAAACCAAGAAGAGACAGAGGTACCCATTTTAGACGTTAGAACATATTAAATACCTTTATTGATTCACATAAATGGTCTAGGACTGTTTTCATTGTCCCTGACATCTCCTGGAAGTGTTGTCCAGRTTAATTTTCTATAATTGTTCGTCTGACATCCTCTCACATTGTACGTACAACAGTTCAAGTTGGGCACTGGAATGTGTTTGGATATCCACCATTTTCCTCATCTGATGTGTCCCAAATGCACTAAAGTCACTAATCATGCACAGATGATTAGTGCCTAGGGCAACTGGTCTTCTACTTCCATGCACTGGACTCCATGTGAATATGCTATACAGTGGATTAGAGTGTATTTCATCTTGCAAATATTGTAGCCTTATTGAGATGAGATTGATTTTGGAAGACTAGATTATTGATAATTGGTTATTTTGTTCTCCTTTTCTGTGAAAAGGCACCAAAGGGTCCTGGGATCCTTCCAGTGTAGAATGGGGAAAAAAAATCTGAAACTTTGATATCTCAGAAATGTCCATAGTATAGAAAAAGTATTTCCTCCAGACTGTAATGCTAGCCAGGTAAAGCCTTGGTAGCTGGAAGAAGGCAAGAACTAAATGTTTTTCCTGTTAGGAAATCTTTGATGTAAATCTTAACATAATTGCTTTCAGAGATGTTGCATGAGAGCAGTCAGTTTATCGGTACAAATAATTACACCAGATAACTCAAGCATGAAGTTTTATCCAATTTRAATGTTCCACACCAGGAGAGACCATACTTCCAGCAAGAGGTGAATCTACATGCTACTGTCATGTTGTGCAATTTTTACTGTTCAAATTGTGTTATAATGTTCCAARTGTTGAGAAAGAAACTCATACAGACTACTGAATATACTCATAAAAATTCAACCAAAATAGATAGGTTATATAGCTTCTAATGTATCTAGCATCATAATATCAACATAAATAGATAACATAACCACTTAGACCCTGGTTCAGGACAATATTTAAACATACACTTCACTTCAAGCAGCAATTCAAAGTCCTATTGACAAGTGCTTTCCTTTGAAGACATCTGGTGAAACACACAAAGCATTGTGGCTTTGCTTGAAAGTAGGCAGAGATTCTAGGGGCAAGTTATTTATATAATACCTAAGCCAGGAACATCATCAACATAAAAAATTAAAAAAAAAAACATTAAAAAAACCCATAAAATCAGTTTTGAAATTGACGTAAGCAATGTCAATGACTCTCTTTCTTAACTCTTCTCTATTTAAAAATACAACTTCAGCCAGAATACAGAGACTGAACTACTGGAAAAATGCAGGAGAGGACAGAGTGAAATTTGCTTCTAGTAGTTTGTGTAACCCCTATGAAARTAAAGGTAGTGTTGGTGTTTAGATCTGCCAGCTCTTCAGAGGTCTGTTATATGCCTTTGGCAGTTGAAAAGTAATGCAGAGAAAATTTTAATGTGGTTGTATTTTAATGGCATTTAGTCCAAATACTTCAGAGTCTATGGGGAACACCTCTAACTGGCTTGTGCTCTGGAGCTGATTTTAGAGTGTATATCTCTGCAACATCTATATTACTTGTCTAGACACATCTCTTAGGATTCAAAATTACAAATGACAGATTGTATACCAGATGTGACATTTATTTGATAGAATATAGAGATATATTTATAAGATGATGATAAATATATCTGATACGTGCTTCATCTAAGATCAGAATAAAGTCCAGAAAATTCACATGTGGCAGGGTCAAAACCTATTTATGATTACATTATATGTGTGTATATACAAAAGCCCAAAATATTGGCTTTCCAAATTTCTGTGAATTAAAATCTAGTCTGTCCTTGGAAGGAATTTTGAAAATTGAAAAAAATACGTTTGCTAAGATTTGAAGGAAAAGCTATACTGCAATAATTCAGTCACCTGAATTATTTGATCATGCCAATCAAAAGGTATTTAAGAAATTATACTAACTCATTTAATGATGCTCAATTCCATGGCTCTACAAACAAGGCAATCAATTTATCATGATGGTTTTGTGGATTAAAACCAAATGTTAAACTCTCCATGAGGAAGAGTTTAATTCCATGTCCCAGAGGGCATATTCCTTGATAGAGGAATGAGGTACTGAATAGTCCTTTACAACCAATAGCTGTATCAGTTCTTAGTATCTGGTAAACAATTTTTTAATGGCAAGACAGATTATTGGGTTGCACTCCATTCTTGTCTGTGATTTTCCAAGATTCACTTCATCTGTGACTGGCTGTCTGGGCCCTCTAGGCACTGCTCAGCCTTGCTGTCCTGGCCCTCTCCACCAAAAAAATTTGAAAGAAAATTGTTTGGAGCTTCCTAAACAGAATTTTTCATTTCAGAAATCCTCCCTTTTTAACAAATATCTTTAATTTTAATTCAGCCATAATTTCATCTAATTCTAATAAAGTCACTTCCTTCTTTGGGTTTGAGCTTTGAGTTCCATGGTAAGAAGTTCTTTATAACAACCTCTGTACTTCAAAGTGCTCCACATTGTCGTCTTGTGAATCCTTGTAAGGTTAGTGATTATCAAGCATAAAAATAATAATTTTAAAATATCTTTCAGAGAAAAAGAAATGTACCATCCCTATTTTCTTTTATTCTTTCATTTTGAAAGTGGTTAAAACATCACGTAGTATTAATGTTTAAAATGGTCATAGATATTTCAGAATACTGAAACATTTTCATTTCACATCAGGCTGTTTTTACGGAAGACGTTTTGGAGTAGTTTCCATCTTGTCCAATGGAATGAACGCTATGGTTGCTCTATGCACCCCAAGAGAAATGGACACATTTTGTATAGCAGCAATGCACAAAAGTTTGTTACAGGAAGTGAAGTATATCATGTTGAATTTAAAGTGTAAGGGGCTAAAGTCTAAGGAGCTAGAATGCATCTAACATTGAAAGTTGGCAAAGATTTTGCACAGTTTAACACAAGCTGTTCTTTTCTAATATCATAGTGACAGTTTCATATGAATGACATTTTGTGAGTAATAAAATGACAAATACATCATTAAAATTAGAGACAGATTGCTAAATGAATTAGACTACAAGTATCTTGTTTTTTTTTTCTTTCTTCTTACACATGCATATTTCATCTTGCTGAAAAATTATATGCCAGTGTTGTTCAGATTGCCAGATTTTAAAATGAGTATTAAAATTCATTCAGTTCTACCATGCAACAGCTCTTAGAGGAGAAAGCCATCACTGATTTTTTTTTTTTTTTTTTTTTTATTTTTTTTTTTAGAATTTTTTTTTTTTTTTTTTTTTTTTTTTTTTTTTTTTTTAGTATCCTTGAACAACTACCACGAACTCTGTTCTGCAAGCTCTTAAATGTGCGAAGGGACCAGGTATGTTTCGAGGTCTGGTACATGCCTAATAAAGTAATTGCCCAATTATGGAAGRGCCTGTCTTTATATATGATCTTTAAAATATGAAGCCTTTTTTAAAGCTTAGGTTAAACCATGAAAGGCTACTGTTAGAAAGCTTGGTCTCAGCCTTTGCGTGTGACTAATACATTAGAAGATTTAAAGAACAAATCAGTCAAATGACATGCACACAGATAATAAGCAAGAGATAAGTAATAAAGCCAAAGAAAATAGACTCATCTAAGAAAACAGGCTGGCAAAACATGTTTTCAGAATAAAACTAATCACATAGCTCTTTGAAGGATTTCTTTAGAAGTTATACATAGAAAGATGTGCCCAGAAAGATTTGCACTAGAATTGTCAAAATTCCATAGCATAAGAATATGATTTTCTTTTGGGCTTTGAGCTGATATAGTTTATTAAGTGTAATAAATGATATCAATTGCATAATAATTTAGGACTAGTTTCTTTATTGTCCTGTTTAAAACCTACAAGAATCTACTGATTTAAAAGAGGCAAAAAACTATGGGAGAGAGTCCAGTGTAAGGCTACGAAAATGATCAGAGGACTGGGGTGTCTCTCTGATGRGGAGCAGCTGTGAGAGCTGGRCCTGCTTAGCCTGGAGAAGACAAGACCGAGAGGGGATCTTATCGCTGTCTACAAATATGTTAAAGGAGAGTGTTAAGAGGATGGGGCCGGACTTTTTTCAGTGGTGCCAAGTGACAGGACAAAAGGCAATGGGCACAAACTGAACCACAGACAGTTCCATCTGAACATGAGGAAAARCTCCTGGGAGAGTCCCAGAGTGCTGGACCAGGTTGCCCAAAGAGGTTGTGGAGTCTCCTTCCCTGGAGATATACAGACTCTCCTTTCAACTGTCTGATTTCACAGAGCTTTTGGAAACATAATTGCCTAGAGACTCCTACCCTTCCTTTGAACTGGGTTTTGGCCAGTGGACTCACAAGTTATTAGAAAAGGATGGACAGGCAAATAGCTGGACAATGGGCATTACGATCCTGCGAGACTTGTTTCCCTAGAACACCCATCTAAAAATACATATGGAAACTTCAAAATATGTGTGCAGTCTTTGTTCAGGTCAATCTCATGGAGCCAGTAATTTTACTTACTGCAGGCTACCCACATATTCTGCAAAAAACTCACCATTTTGTAGAATGTGCAAAGACAACACCTGAATGGAAAATTGTCCAAAACCTCTGAATTTGTTAGAAAATGTTAGAAATGCCATTTGTTTATCTATTAGTGATATGTTAACCATAGCCCTCTTTTATGATAACACTAAAACATCTTTTACTAGAGAAACTAATGGACATCTTATCAGGCAGGCTTCTTTGAGGTATTTCAGTGGAAATGAGTAGAAACTCATTTTAGAATTACTGAGAACAAGAGAAAGGAGCTGAAAAATTCTGTTTGGACTTGTTCTCTGGGAAAACCTTATGTTAGTCTATGGAGCTTGTATATGCTGATCATAATGGCAGCCTACTAAAGTCACTGTGATATTGTTTCTATCTTTGAAGAATTTGCCRGGTATTAAAAGGAAGGGAAAATTCCAATAAATTGGCCATAGRGAAATATGTACATCTTGTACAGACCAGGGCTATTTATGTTTTAGGTAGACTCCAGTTTTTGTTAAGGGGTTGTATAAATGAATATTTATCAGAGTTGACCAAGACACAGTGTTTAAAATCATCTTCATGAGTGAAAAGCTCAGGGATGTAGTGCATGAAACTGTCTTTAGGACAAAGGAACAAGTGTGAGAAATTGTACCAAAAACAAGTTATAGGGCYTGATCATACGAGGTTCCTCCAATGAAGGACAAAGTGCCCTTGGCTTCAGCTGAAGCAGTGAGGATATCACTCCATGGAATAATCTATTTTCTCCTTTTCTGAAATGAATATGTGCACATTAACATCTGTAAATGTCAGACAAGTGATCTGCAGCACTGAGCAGTCTCAGCTCAAATCTGTGTAATGCATGCCTTGTCTTAGTCAAGACGCAGATGCTTTCTGTGGTCCTATAAAACCGTACATTTTGATGATGAATGGGGGAGTTTATAGTTCCAATTACTCTTGTCTCCTTTGAAGCAGGAAAACTGGCAACCCCTTATCTAGACTTTAACAGGTTGAGATAAACCTTGATAGCAAAAAGTATCTGGATTGTCAGAGCTTTTAGCTACAGTAAACTACTTAAACTAAAAGCAGCTGTTAGTCAGAAAAGAACAATATCCATTCATTYGTAAGATGTTCTGTAGTGGCTGGAATACTATTTAATGAGTTTTTTCTTAAAATGAGACTCTTGTAAAAAAATCTAAATTACACACACACACACAGACACAGAGACACACACAGAGTGATATAAAACACACAGTGTTTGGAGAAACCCTGTTTGGCTAACACACGGTAGTCATTTAGATGGAATGATCCATGGAGACCGCTGTGTTCAGAAAACTAGAGTTTAGTTCCAACCATAGAGCAGTGAGATTGCACTCATTGTTATGAAAATGTTATTGTTGTCTCTACAGATCTATTATTCCCATGTGATGTCTGGAACAGTAAAACTATCCTCAGTGAGAAGTACTATTTTGTCTGATTCTTTTATTATTATTATTATTAAATGCATTGAAATTACGTGGAGAGTAAAAACTTGTGTCTCTTGAATTATTACCAATGTATTTCACTGTCTTTCATAAGACAATGATTCTGGCTCTTGTACTGTGTTGATGTCAAGCTTCTATAAAGCTTTTCGGTGTAAATTTAAGCCTGTGTTTTAGTTAATATGGCACACAGGGAAAGATACTAATTCAATTTGTACTTACTTTGTTTATAAAACACTGTTCAGCAGTTTTAAAATTCTGTGTGGACCTGTATGGTTGAGAATGAAGCCTCCTGTATTTAAGAAATATCTCCCCCAGGTCTCTGAAAATATCTGTATCATGTACATTGAAATATAAATAAGCAAATCTACAGGACCAGAGCCTTAGCGGACATACAGTAGCACAGTTTGTCTGATATCAGTGCAGTACAGATTTACACCAGTTAAAATCCTGCCTTCTGCCTGCAAGAGTCTCAGTTCTGCTTGAYTTTGCCTTCATTTTTGTGTGGTTTCCACCCAAAGCCCAGTTCTGTACTCAAACCTCAGTGAACTTTGTTTGGATTACAGCCTATTTTTCCTTGAAATTGAGTTTGGACACTCTTGAACTCAGCCTATATTCAGGCTGTATTTCCTACAACCAATYGCAATATTTAAATTTGCAATGACAAGTTGATACCAGTGATCTTGTGTGGGATTTCTGTGTTAGTTCATTACCGGTTGCAAGGCAGGGGTGGGGATTTAATGACTATGGGATAGAAGGGAAAGATTAGATTGCAAAGAAGAGATCTAATTTAGAAAGGTTACCATTTTCATAGGGTAATCTCCCTTATYCAAACTTATCCAAACACTTTTGCGAAAAGGGTTGCCATAATTAAGCAGTCATAAAGAAACAGTACTTTCCTTCTAACTTGTTTGTGTGAAGGCTTCAATGACCAGAAGATGTTTGAATTTCTGGATTCAACTGTGAATATGAACCCTAAAGAAATAATTTCTACCAAATGAGAGTTAGAAAATTTATAGTTCATGGAAAGATGAAGGCTAACCTTACCCTTTTCATCATATTTAAGCATAAAAGCAGACTTGCCTATTTGGATTCCAGGCATGTTTCTTTTCTTTTCTTTTCTTTTCTTTTCTTTTCTTTTCTTTTCTTTTCTTTTTTCTTTCTTTTTTCTTTCTTTTTTCTTTCTTTTTTCTTTCTTTTTTCTTTCTTTTTTCTTTCTTTTTTCTTTCTTTTTTTGTTTTCATACATATTTTCTTATTTGTGCTATGGCTTATGTTGAGACCTGTCAGGTTAGTCCACAGCCATGAACTTCCTTTCCGGACATGGACCTTGAGCTTCTCATTAATCAAAGACTGGAGTTCCTTCTTTCAGGATTTTGTATTCAGTAATGGCAGTATCTAGTCCATCCAGTTTAGGCACTGGTTTATTTCCAGTTTGAAATTCTGGACCCTAGAAAGTTAAAGAAAGGATATCTAAGTCCTCAAAAGTAGCTTCCTGCATTCCTTGAACAGTTGTGAAAAGAAATATGTACTTCTAAGTTCTGCAGATGGAGTTCCAGTGTTAGCTTAAGTCTACCTAAATCATGTATTGGCTTCCATGGCCTCTACATGGAGCTTAGGCACCTCCAGGGAATGTTTCARTCTGTTTAGGCTGCATGTCTACCCTTTTCCAGGGAGCATATAGTGAAGTAACAGCAAATATTTMTCTCTTCTATTCACTTGAGATGCACTCTACTAACCTCTGTGCAGCAATGGAAATCTCCAAATCTGTAAAATGAATAAGTCTCCATACCTGCAGGACTTTAGGCACTGCTGAGGAGTTAATCTACAGCCAAGAGAGTGCTTTACCCCTGAGGCCATACTCTGCTGTAGCTGTACCAMTATGCACGCACGAAGCACTGGCCCAGTCAGTGAACGTATGAACGGTACCTAACCGACCTGTAGGCATCTGTCCTCTGTCAGACAAAGTTAACGGCAGTTATAACAGTATAAAACTTTGATAGTTTCTCAAGAACACTAAGAAAGACTTCATATTTGGTACCTTTTTAAGCTGGATTGCAACAGAGCTTTAGCTTGAATTTAGACTCTCATCTCCTCAGAAGAAGCACTAAAGCTAAACTTTAAGGCTGTGCAGAGAGGCACTTCGTGAATGCAAGATTGAGTTGTCCTAAAAAGTAAACTTCATGTTTAGAATGTGATAGGCTGTAGAGATCTAAGTCCCAGCTGTGGTGGGATTTATGTCAACAGCATTTCATTTACTTTGTTTATCCGGTGTTTCCAGCACTGRATGATGTTATGGTGCTCCTGTGGGACAGGGAATAAAACTGCTCCCTTTGTCCTCCCTAAAGAGAAATCTGCTGTTGGTGGATGTAACACATTTTGTTAGTTAGAAATGGATGATGAATATAGGTGCATCAAAGAATTTTAATGAAGAGGCAAAATCTAGCTGTCCAGGTTTTATGCATTGCATGACTTGAGCAAGTTATATATTCTGTCCTGTGCCACAGTGCTGTGTTTGCCAGTGAAGTAAGAGAACCTCACATATCAAGATTGCTGAGTGAGTGAAGCCTAATTTAAAAATATGGGTAACAAGTATGATCTGTAGATAAACAGATAAAATTTAGACAAACTAGTGACTTTTAATATAAATATGAATTCTGTATTGTAAAACTTTATTTTTGCAATGTTTTTATTGCTATAATGCCAGAGATTCTGATCCTGCCAGAGCCAATCAGATTTGATGAGAACATTAACTTGGTCTGCAGCCAGAGAATAGGTGTCAACATCAGAGCTCATTAGATTTTCCTGAAATGTATTGAAATTGAAGTTTATTTTATGCCAYGTATAATTAGACAGTTATTGTAATTATTCCAATTTATTTCATATCAAGACTTTCACGTTGCATCCTTTCAAGACAAGAACRGAAATCTCCCATGCCCCAAGGCGTATTGAAACAAGATTTGTCATGTCCTATCAGTCTAGAGGACAATCAACACTTGTATCTGTCCTCTGATAACAGCCAACTCCTGATGCCTCAAAAGAAGACAGAACTTCCAAAGAATACARAGTGTATGTAGATGAAATCTGTACAATGGAAAGGGCTAATCTCTGATTTTATAAAATATTTATTTATTAATTTCTAAGCTAATTATTAGACTGAGTTCATAATGAAGTTTCCTTCAATTATGTCCCTGTGAAAAAAAGGATTCTGCAAAACTGAATAACTAAATTGAAAGTTTTGGACCTAAACTGCTTCTTTAAAGTAGAAAGCTTTTTCTGTCTGTCATCTTTGTGTATACAGTCTGCTTTCTGGAAAGATTTTTGACAGGCTTACGCTGACTGGATTTGTGTATTCAATACATGTACACAGTGGGGCACAGAATATGCAGACAGCTTCAGAGCTCTGAGGCTAGTTGATCAGAAAGATAGTAGTAGAAATATTACTTTCTTAATGAAATCAGATAAGTTGAGGGGAAGCATATATGTTGAGTAGGGAGATTTTTTTTTTATTTATTGTACTTTCTACTGCATATTCCTTTGTTTGCTGTCTGTCTGGCATTCTTTAGTGAATTTTAGCTCAAAACCTACTTCTTTACAGATCTTCACCATTGTGGTCCCTCTGAATGAACCTTGAAGGTAATTTATCTCACAAGACCCTCTTCTCTTGCAGTCATTCAAAATACTAAACTCTACAGTTATTGGGGAAAGCTTCTGTATTCTGGGTCTGTTAGCTGTTAAATTTCCTGTTCGCCATTTTCTGAGGTGTCTTGATGAATTTCTTCTAACAGTTCATGTTCTTCTATATTTGAAARCATGGTCTATTTTAAGCAGGAATTTTGTTAAGCAAATTATTGCAAAGMTTTCTGCACAATCTGGGTGCTATTTTTGTTGTCATAATTAAGACACCTCAACTCATAGAGAAATCCATGGAGTACTAAAGGGCAACTAATGCTTGTGTACTGTACTGTAAGGAAATATGCTTTCCCTGGAAATGCTAAAATGGGATATGCATTATCAGGCAACTTTCAAATCATAATAAGAAGAGCATACCACTCATTCTTCCTCCTGTTCTATTTACTATTTACTACTTCTATATACTACAATCTATTTACTTTTTACTTTATCTACTCCCAAAGGTTGTTGTACATTTCTTTGGTTTTGGGCAGAGGATCTTTAATGATATACTGGTCTTCCTGTAATGAGTATATCAAGATTACCCATAAAATACTAGAGAGTCATTTTAGACTAGSAGAAACACATAAGTTTTGAGAATGGAGGAATTGTAGGAGAGAACCAGGCACAAAGTTAGCAATAGTCCAGACTTAAACAGTCATTTTGTATGATCATTCACTATGMTACTGTGATAATGATTGTCAATAGRTAAACTAATCACCAATACCTGAGGTTTAAAGTGTTACATAAACGAAAGTATATCCCGCCTGGATGCAATCCTGTCTACCATGCTCTAGGTGACSCTGCTGAGCAGGGAGGTTGGACTAGATGATCTCCAGAGGTCCCTTCCAACCTTACTGATTCTATGATCTATTTATGCAATGGAGATGCTGAGATCACACCTTAGCTCTTAAAATCTTAAAGAGCTCTTAAGCTCTCAAGCAAAGTTAGGCTCTGCTTCACAGTCTACTGTTAAAAAACAACCAACCAACCAACCAAAAAACCCAACTATTCTGTTGAAATATCTATCAAAATATTCTAACAAAACATTAGCTGTGTTTGAGAGATCCATCTTCTCAAGCAATATGCCTCTCAAAACATAGTAGTACTGTCCTGATCAGAAGAGGCAGAAGATGATATCCCAAAGCTATTTATGCACTGCCCTGATTCTGGAAACATGGCTCCAGTGAAACTTAGAAACCATAAAGATACTTCAGTAGCTGAGGAAATGATTCCCTAGCACTGCAATAACACAGAGTGGACCCCAAAGCAGATAAAACTTGTCTTCTACTTGGGATTGTCATGGGAGGACATGTCAAAGCAGTGCTGGATCAAAAATGGATATATTGCAAGTAGAAAGAGAAATACACATATCATCCAGTGTTTCAGTGATTCTGAGTTATCATATAATCTTCACCAAACAGGTAGAGTATTCTCTCTCTTACTAGTAGAATRGGACACTTCTTAACTTACTTTCTGCTAGGTACTGTAGGACCACTTCTGATCTCCAAAATACTGTTTTCCCTATTGTGCTGACTCTGTTCCACTGGCGTGACAAAGGAAAAGCCCATTCCTGCCTCTTCTTTACCTTCCACTTCTTGTAATTGGACAAAAAGGTACAACCYGCCTACAGAACATTTCTTGCTTTTGGAAAACAGATTTCATAAACATGAGATTTGCAGGAGTGTGGAGCCCTAAGAAAAATCAAGGAAGTTTTGGCTTCAAGAGAGAATACAACACTGAAGAACTGTATTGTACAGTGGAAAAGGGGAGAGTAGATGAAAAAAATATGTGAATAATTTTGATAATTCATAATTTTTAAACCTATAATCAAATTTGAGGACAATAWTGAGAGTGCTCTTTGAATATGGCCYTGTTGGTCATATCAAACAATAAACTGAAATCCTCGTCCTTTTCACGGTATGTTGGCCCTTGCATTGCCTAACCCTTTGCCTTTGGTTAAGTATAGTTCTAATGGCAGTTATGCCAGACTGGATATCTAAACATTTCTTTGGTAATTGGAAACAAATACTCATGCAAACCAGGACTAAGAAAGTATCATCACTGCAGTTTCTCTCTTGTAAAAACAAATTCTTACTGTTTTGTCCCAGTGCTCCTCCTTGAGTATCAGAGCACGATATGAACCTTGTTCAGTGCAGTTCCACAGTGACTTCACAAGAAAATTGAATGATCTGCTCAGCTATTTATCATGAGCTCTGGATACCAAAAGAACAAGGTCTTATCTGGAACAGGAATCCTGGTTCCAAGGTCCTTATTTTAATTCTCTTCTTTTTCATGGAATTTCTTATAATGGAGACTTAGAAAATTAGGAACAAATAAACTTTTGTTGTTTGGTCTCTCTTTTTTTTTTTTCTTTTTGAACTGCATAAGTCTTTTCACAAAGTTGTCAGGAAATGAGATAACATGGCACTCAATGTCAAATGATATGAAGAGAAAATTACCCCAAAACAAGTACTTTTATCCACAGTTATGTCAGTTCTTATAAACAATAATATTAATGTAACATTTTCAATTTTACAATATCTTGCTTTTGTTATGCAAATTCTAATTAGACTTTGTTTAAATTGTAGCCATGTTTTCACACTTGTTCAYTCAGACCTCAGGGCAAAATATCTATCCTCACCTTCTACTTAACTTCGTCTGTTTTCATTTTGTAAGAATTAGGACAGCTTCAGTAGGTTGCCTTGAGAAAATCTGCAATCTCTCTCTCTCTCTTCAAGCCATCTCTCCGAAGAGTTTACTATTTACCGCATTTGTTACTTATTTCTTACCTTTATTTCAATGTAAAGAAAGTTAGTTCAAACCTTATCGAGAGACAGTGTGATAAAAAGCTGAAAGCTCCACCATCCATGTGATCACACAGAAAAACAGTGTTGTGCAGAGGAAGGGCTACCCTTCCTCCTCCTGTAATCTCCCTGTACTCCGAACATTCCCACCGGATGATAGATGCCACAACTTGGGGACTTCTGTTTTGAGAAACCGACAGGAATTAAGTATGAGGCTGCTAAGGTGCAATACTATTGTATTAATATTATTGTATTAATTTACAATATTTTACTCAAATTGAGAACATACCTTAAAACAGATTACTCAGGACTTCATGAGGAAAATTCAGGAGCTGAAARAGTTTAGGGACTTATCTGGGGATTTTGGAGAATGACTAGTTTAGACTAGACCCTTATATTTAAGTTAGTTAAAATTAAATGAGATGAATTCACTTAAACCACTAACAGTTTTAAATAAGAGTTTAATTTAAATGCTGGTCTGCTTTGTGAGTCAGGCCRAAGTGCCCATCTGTTATGATTAAGATATATGAGACCTTCTATGGGCTAGATTGCTAGAGAATACTCAAATGGCTGAATCCTCAAATTCTCATCTAGCTGCTGTGAAAGGCACATCTGAGAAAGGTCAAAAACTTGAGTGACTTTTCAGCTTATCAGTTCCACACCACTTTCATAGTATCGTAGCAGTACAAGAAGAGGATTCCTCATTAGTTAAATGGACTGTCTTAGGTTAAAAGTTAGTTGTGGAAGGGAGATCCATCATCAGCTAATTTGTTTTTCTGCCTGGCAAGCCATTTTGCTGTGGAAAAACCATCAGCCCACAGTATAACGGCATTACTGTCTGGTATTCGTAATTCTAGCTGCTCAGTCCTCTTTCTACAAAATTCATCTGCTCATTATTTGTTGAAGCCAACTTTATTTTTTCTGCAAGATGCAACAATAAGTAAACAACATATGTTGTTGATTCAAAGAATTAGCAAGAGTGGTTTTTTCAAGCTAAAAATTCTTGCCTGTTGAGTGTGGGTAATATACTTTCTGTTTTTGCTAATTTCTCCTRCTTCTAAGTCAGTGTTTGCATTCAGAAGCTGACAAGGACTTAGACGTTAATTGTACCAGTATTTTGAGTCACAAATTTGTCCTTATAAATATATATTATATATACACATCCAAAGTCCTTTCTTCTTAATAAGTCATTCACTGCAGAAATCGTACAAGCACAAACTTTTTTCTTGATCATTAGGAAACTACTGGATATTGCGAGGTAAGTTGAAATTCTTATTTTCTGCACTGGAGAATGATTTCACCCGTAGATTAGTGACACAATATGCAGTATACATGATTTATACATGCTCTAATAGCAGCCAGCAGCTTGAGCCTGCTCTGACATTGCTGTTAGTAATGCAGAACTATAACCCAAATAGTCTCACAGTTACCTACTGTATTCCAGGCATACAATAAATGTGATAATAGAAACATAGCTTGTATTATGCCCAACCATGCTCCATATTGAAGATTTTGTCACTAAAGTCAGTGAAGAATATTTAGATAAAAAAAGGAGCAAAAGTATGACTCTGCTGCATGCTCAATCCTTTCCATTGATCTTACCTGCCTACATAATTTGCAAGAAAAAGTCTGAATCACATATTTACTAATATTCTCCACTTCTTACTTTGTTTAAATGGTTCTTTGGCTTGGAAGAATATTTATGTGACTATACTGTTTGTGTATGTTTGCCTCTAAATTTTAACCCACAGGAGTATTTGCACTCARTAGAATTAAATATCAGTACTCATTGATAAGTTAAATGGTCATCCAGRCAGGAGATAGGGCCACGTGAGATTTAACTACTGACAAACCACAAAGCGTGAATAAAGCATAATGAGTCACATAAATATTCAAATTCAGAAGCTGTCAAACAATCAGAATCTGGTAATCACATAATCAAAAGTAGAAAAGAAGTTAAAACTGAAGAATCATCAAAATTCTTATTTAGTAAAATTAACCTATACCCTGGCACTTCACAAGCACTTTGCTAAGTCTCTCAATTTTCTTAATGTCAAACGCTGTAAGTCCTTGTATGGCAAAGCATACACTTCTAGATACAGTATTGTATACACTCTATTTGAGACATACTGCATGAATTCAGAGCCCTGCAATACAACAAATGATTCATGGTATTTGGTTCACTGTGCATCTTTGGATAAGGTGAATATATTCACGAGGACATGGTATTTGTTTACTATTTATTCTTGAAAGTATAAAGTGAAAGTGAAGACACATATCTGTATTTAGTACCCCTGCATTATGATAGTGAAATGTCAAAATGCTTGGAAGAGAAAAAAACAATACAATGTCTATTCAACTCCTACACTGCTCATTAGACACTGATACACCTTGTATGTAGGACCTGTAAAATAAAAGTGAAAAACGTAGCAGTATTTATAAAAGGGRTCATGGAGTTGCAGTAAAGCTTCTAGAAATAAACAAATTAAGATAATAAATACTACAATTATCATAATCATTATCATAATTATTGCATGATTCATTACTGATATTCATGGGTAGGAAATTTTAAAATATGAACTTACAATTTAAAATAATTTAAGATGAATATATTTATGAAAATTCTGATCCCCCAAAATATATTTTCAGCGTATGAATTAATAGTAAATGCTTGATTCTAACGGTGCTGGCCCACAGAAAATCAGAGAACAAAAACACTGTCTCATATCTCCAATTTAATCAACTATTCTACATTTTCATTATGTACACACTAAGTGGTGTTCACTTAAATTACACAATCATCGGATAAAAATCAATTCTTTTATATATATTCTCTATGTACACCATACATTTAAGCAATACCTACTCATTTGTATAGGATTCTATTATCTGTATGATAATGTAGACTGTATTCCATTGTCTCCATCTACTCAATTATTTCTAAGCTTTTCTGACATCTTGTCTATGAAGACCTGTCTGAAATTGGGCATCTGCTTTTGATTAGAATCAGTTGTGATTTACACATATCAACTTCTAATCTTGCTTTAGTCACTGGACTTTCGTGTGGTCACTAGTCCCTACTGGCTGAATGATTTCTAATTTGATTATCCTGCATTAGTCACCATCTACCAGATGTAGACATGAAAAATTTCCCAGTAGGTTTATAAAGTCATTTATGACAGGAAGCAATTTTTCAGTGCATTCATCACTTCTGCCTCCATCACGCCATTTCTTTCAACAACGAGTTTTGAAATGTAATACTGAAAAAGGTGAAATCATGCAACTCCATCTATAACTGTAGTGATGATATCTACAAGTTCTTCATACAGCTAAAGCTTAGCTGAGTTGTTCGCTAGGAAGTTTTTTTGTTTTTAATTTGGCTATATATCGCACTAGCTTCTATATACATCTGTTTTTACTTGTAACTATCTAATGATAATTGTATTTGTGAATATATTAAATTTCAGTGGTTATTCACAAACTTATGAATTATACTCTCCGTGCAGTATGTGACTAGCCGCCAGTGACACTATGCTGGCCATATTATATTAACATTGTATTAGTTGATAGTCACATTTCATCTTTACTTGATTATTGACACTAAATATAAAGACTAGACTAATGAATAACAGAAACTAGATATTTTATTGATCAGCAGGTGTCCTTATCGAGCTAAAACTCTGATATTTTTCTGTAAGGGAACACCTTTCAGAGGTATTAGAGCAACTGACAGAGTTTGAAAAAATAGACAGGATTTCCAGTACAGAAGCCATTCTCCAGGTCTGAACTGCAGCAATCTTCAAAGCCGGGAAGCAATTGTTCTGAGGTTTACTAAATATTAGTTAGACCATTTGGAAGAAAAGATACTTAGTACCTGTAGAATAAAGATGGAAGTATTTGCAGGGGAAAAAGGGATAAGTTAACTAAATTCTATGGGAAAGAAAAAGAGAAGACAAATGACATTGCCTATGGGACATGGAAGAAGAAGAAATATAATATAACATGATGCTCATGTGAAACATATTCATTTTAAAAATGTTTATGAAAGATAAAAATAATCGAAATATAAAATTTGGTAAACAGGAAATCATGGGATATACCAACAGCTGAAATATGTGGAAGAAAAACATCTATGTTCAGTCTTCAGTAGGTTTTAGTCATCACATCATTTAAAGTTTTGGAGCAGATTCTCAGATGCATTATGGYCTTTATACTATATAATAATTATTTAGACCATATATTATAATTATTRTTTTCTTAATGTAGGACAGAATCACAAATGATAAGAATATAAAGGTATAAGGATTTTTGTTGTTTTGTGATCAGTTTAAATACTTTGTTGAGGGAGCATTACTGTTGAAGAGGAAAGTCATTCTGGACAAAAGACTCACTACACATGGCTTAGCAAGATCTACAATTTGTTTTGGAGTTCTCTACCTGGGAATAAATTTTAGCTATTTCCCCRTTGAACTGCTTACCTACAGTACTTCTGTTACCCACAATAGCAATTGTAATTTAGTATTTCTTCTGGGTCTTGCAACTTGCCATAAAGATATACTTTGAAATATCTTTTTCAGTCTTCCAATAAACTTGTACACTAGATTCTGCAGTTGTAAGACTTACGAGGATTTTTATTTTGGGTACTTTCTCAGAGTAYGGCTAATCCTGTGACCAACCTCTGGATGACTGCTGAGGCTTCAAAATTGGTGAGGAAATTATACCRTAATGACCAATCCATTGTTTAGTCCATTATAATTCAGATCTYTTATGTCATTCCTTCCCACTATAGCTGAAACTCTGGGGCAAGGTCAGAGGACCATTCATGTTAAGGTTCATCAGAATTTGTGTTTCATCCTTGTTCATGCCTTCAGTAGCTTGATGCTCAATTTTATATTTAAATTCAATCTTTTGTCTTGATGGACTTTAAATATGACTGGTATTTAAAGCAAACTCAACTAAATATACTTTTTTCATCCTCACAAGTGAAAAATCTACTTAAAAACTCTCTGGATATACTCTTTCAATTTCTTCAACTGCTGACAAGTATGAGAACCACASGAGATTCTAAGCAAGACAAAGCTGGGGTAGACTAATACCTGCTAGTAGTAATCCTTACCTATCTGGCAAGGGGTAGAGAGGATCTAGTGAAATCCCACAGCTTAGAGGTGTCTTGTATTYGAACTAGGAATATATATATATGTTCTATACTAAAGAGCATGAGAAAAATAGATCATTTAGTATAAATAATAAAAAAGAAACTATTCTTAACCAATAACTGAACTGAAATCTTGGAAATTCTGCCTCTGTTTTTGCAAACAATTCTACCTTATACGACTTCTCACTGATTATCAAGATTTTTACAGAATGGAGCAGATTACAGAAAACATTCTAAAAGAGGAGACCTAARGAATCCCTAAGGTATATTTGATTTGCAAAGAATTTTGTTTTAAAAGTATTTATATTAATCAAAAATGTTTATATTCATTAAATCTTGATCAAAAAAGAATGCAAGTAGTACACATCAGTGGATACAAGTGTGTTCTTTAATGTGGTAAACACAATGTATTAAAAATTTAGTAGACATATAATATTTCAGCTTAAGCCCAAGGTATCTAGCTAGAAATSCTAGCAATAATTATGAATTTATGGTAAAAATATGAAATAGTAAAACTGTTACTAAATGGATCTATTAAATGAACCTAAATTCAACAGTATGGTAGGAATGAACTCTTTCACAATCATCCGGTTATTCGCATGCACATATAGCCTTGTAACTAAGACAGTGAGTGTTGAAGCACCATGTTGAAACATGTACATAGTTACTGTATATCATTAAATAGGCAATAATCATTTTGTCTTTTCTAATTTTAGTTTAAAATCAATATAATCAGAAATTAACTCAACTATTTACAATGGAATACAACTATATTTCTTTCACTTGCTTTTCYTAAAGAAGAACCCAAATATTACTACTGTTATTTTTGCTAACAGTTAGTACTTGTTTTAACTAGCACAGGACCTCTCCATATGGATTAGGATCCCTCCAACAATCTGTTCCTTTTTTTTTTTTTCTTTATCTTGGAGTGTGTGGATAATGACTGTCCCATTCATAGGAGAACTCACTATAAGCTGTTCATCTATTTCAGCTGAGAAAAGACCATTTGATGATCTACCTAGGACTATATAATTGATTTATGGTAGAGTCTTGAGTTGAATGAAATGAATATTTTAGGAAAAACAAAATCTTTACTTTTCATCCAAGAAGGACAATATGTACCTTACAGCCAGGACTTTTCAAATATCAGATCTGAAATCGTGTCAGGTCATTCAAAATTTCTTCTTCTCACTTGAAGAAAGTTATTTCACTTTTTTTTTTTTCCTGGAATACTTTATTCCCTGGTGTGTATCTAAAGAATCACACCAAAGCAGGCTGACCTGAAAGCAGTCATTTGTGATTTAGTCATATGTCTGAGTCTAGACAGAACTAGATTTTGTGAAGTTTAATATGGAGTGTGATGAAGGAGGAAGAAGGGGAAGATAGAGAGGGCAAAAGCAGTGATATCAATCCCACTCCGAGATCTTTCCATGAGTAGACACAAGACATTACCCAAAGAAAATTTTTGCATATATGTCCTTTTGTAAAATCTTTACCTTTTGTTGAAACACTGCAGTACTAAGAAAAGAAAAGAACCCACAAGCAGCTGTCGAAAAAGAAATAAGCACTTGAATTTTGACCATTTGTTGCAGGGATGCAATCAGTCTGAGAGGATAAAACTGAATGGAAAGCAGGTAACATATGCTCCTAGGTCTACCAAAGTAAGGGACAGAGAAAGCTAATCACCTATAACAAAGATCTCTATTCTTATTTTTCCCCTTTTTTTTTTGCAATAAATGCCCATAAAGCCTTATGATTAATGGTGGGCTAAGTAGAAGTCCCTGTCTCTGAGAAATCTGCTCAGTTATGGTGAAGGAAATTCATTATATTTTGCTGGACCATGTGGCAGCTCTCCATTCTTCATGTTTTTATATCCCATGGTAGTAGAATACTCTGACTAGTGTAAGATTCAGAATTCACTAGGCATGTTTGGCCTTGGATTCCACACTTCATTTTGATATAAGACAATTAAGCATTGTCTAAAGCAAGGAGATGATTACATCTTTTTTCTTTCAGAGGTACATTGGTCAAAGCATAAGGTGGCCTGCTCTTGGAAGGTGTTTCTGTTTATTCTCATACTCAGCGCTAGCTCATATTTCTGTTTGCTTCTCCATGGGCCACTTTGAGTAAAGTAGATAAGTATTTACTCCGTGATCTACAGCTCAGGCATATTTCCTTACTTGAAAGCTGACTGAATCTGAGCTGAAATCTGACATGTGGTTTATTTTAATGGGAAATTTCTTTTGTTTCATCATGATATTTGTCATCTTAAAGTAACTGCAAATTGTACTCTTATGCGTTCTCTCTCTTGTGTGGGATTTCCCCTGTGATGGGAAAAAATACCAGAATGTCATGAAATATGAGCACTGAAAGGGAACACCTTTTCTTAATCTCCAGCAGTTTCAAAYACAAAGTAATAGCACCCCAGCAACAAGACAGTCACGCTGTTACCAAAGTATGTCTTTTTCTTTACTTTGATATAGCAGARGCATAATACTTGGCTGCTCCAAGACACAACTAGAATAAATAATCACTTCCCCAAAACRATGGATGTCAACATTTTCAAACACAGGTCATTTTCATCTGTTTTGAGGCATATAAATAATATTTCCTGCTTTTCAGGCTTGCTTCTCCAGACAAAACCAGCAAAGGGGTCATTGCTCAGCACCTAGGAAAATCAGGACAAGATTTCAAGATTTTACCTGGCTTGTGGACCACAGGTTTTAAGAATGGGTTGCAGGGGCCTGAAGGATACTGTAGACCCTGGGAGCTTGACATAACTGATTGACAAAAATACTTAATGTCTATAATACTGACTGAATGACTTACTGACTTGTTTCAYGTGAGGCTGGTCTTGCCAATCAAGTGAGTAGGAAAGTGTATTCTGCAAAAGCTAATGCCTCTCCTACATTCTCTGACAGCAATACATGAATATCATTCTCGGAGTGAAGAAAATTGTCTTTTTGTAAAACATTGATCAGTCATTCACTAAGAATACAGTTCCCTGATAAATTGCAGTTGGAATTAGAAAAATCCCTCTAAAAATTAGCATCCTAGAAGGCAAGGYAGAGAAAATCTTTTTGTTTGATCCCCTCATCAGGCAAATGTTTTCCTCTATATGGAGAAAAGTATAAGCTGTCCTGAAATCTTGCACAAGAGGAGGGCAGTAGCATGCCAGCAGTGGCCCAGCACAAATAGGGAACGATGGGAGCTGATGGAAGACCTTACAATACAGATTGGAACCGATAGAGAAAAAATARTGATCTGCCATCTGCAAGGGCAATGGTCTTATGTCATTTGATGACATTATAGCTTAATTAAGCCTGTTGTGTCCTGTCTCTTTTTTTCAAAATGTCCAAGGAAAGTGCATTTCTTATCMTTTGAAAGCATTTAGTTTCCATGTTCAGGGCAATACTTCTGTTCAGGATGTCCTCCTCACTTTTTCTAATGAATACGGCATCTTCACATTAATGTCTTCTATCTTATTTTTGTGTGTTAAGTGTTTTTTTAAGTGTATTACTTTCTATTTCAGAGCTGTCTATACTGAACAGTTTTTGTAGAATTATCTGTATACAGGTACTATATAACAGCTGGAATAAAATACAGTGTATAAATATATGACAAAAATGCTAAAAGCTACATTTTCTGCTTAGCTTATTGGCCCATGTCTCCAAAAACATAGCAAAATTCTCATTTGCTTTTAGCTGAATTTTTTATAAACTGTGACTGGTTTTCTCATTAATAGTATATTTCTGTAGTTTAATGCCAAAGAAGATGAGTAACAAACAAATACATTTTCAATATTTCATTTTATTACTCAAATATAGCATACTTAAAATAAAACAGACTAAAAATAAAACTAAACCCTGAAAATGTGATGTATGGAAATATTTGTTATACATTTTTAACATGCTGAAATTTGATGTTGTTGACAAGTTCAAGCCTTAAAAATCACTAGCAATGACTTCAGCTTCTTTCATAGCGTAAAGATCATAGTTTCCCTCTGTTTCTAAATAACTTCCTGCCTTTATACCTTTATACTTGCTCTCTCTCTCTCTTTTTTTTTTTTTTTTTTTTTTTTTTTTTTTTTAATAAAGCCAAATGGAGTTGTAATTCAGATCCATTCTGCCTAATTTTAAGCAGGGAACTGAGATGCCTAAGTAAGAAACCTCAGTGGCCAAGGGAAAGAGATATTTCCGGAGAGAGAGAAATGTGGTCTTATATGGACTAAATTGACTTAAAATAGTTGTCCATTTCTCTTTATACGAATAATCTAAGGGATGAATATGGATGAGGATATGCATATGGAAGATATGAGTCCAAGTAACAAATTAAGTTGGATGAAAATTGTCGCTGAATTGTTGCCCCTGAACACARGGGTGATGTGCCTCAGGAACTGTGCTCAGGGTGGTGGGAACTTGCCGGAAACCGTGACAAAAGTTAAGAACATAAAAACATCTGTTTTGAGTCAGATTGAAAACTCATCTATGCCAATATTGTGTTGTTGATAGTGGTCAGCAGATGCTTTGGGAACTGTACAGCCATGCAGCTTCCATATATCTCTGGCTGGGGATTTCTTGAACTGAAGATTGCACCACATCATCAGATTTATTAGCTTTTGATGGATCTTCCATTCATTAATTTGCTTAATGTGTTTTTGAACCCATTTACACTTCTGGCAATGAAAGTAATCTGCAGTGGTGAGTTCCACAATATAATGAGGTGTTGTGTGAAAAAGTACTTCCCTTTATTTCTTTTAAACCTACTGCTTGATAATTCTACTTGGTGCTTTCTCATTCTTGTGTTATAAGATACAGTGAATGATTATCCCCCAGTCACCTTTTCTGGCCCATTCGTGATTTTACAACCTACCAAATCACCCTAGTTCTCTCTTTCTGTGAGAGGAGTTCTAGTCTATTTAAAATCTTCTCATATGGAAAGCATTCCTTACCTCTCATCATCTTTTTCAAAGCTCTCTAYGTATTTACACGTTCTGCCATATCTTTTTTGAGAGGAGGATGGGCAGTACCTCATGTAGTATTAAAGTGCTGCATTTGCCATTTCTATATTGGCACAAGGTTTCTTATTCTGTCTTTATTAGTATTCTATTTTCATCTGATTGCTGTTGATCATTGAACTGATGTTTCTAGCAAAACAGCAATGGTGACCCAAAGATCCCGTTACTGATTGAGAATAGTTTATTTAGAGTCTATCATGACGTAAAGTAGTTAGGCTTTCTTTCCCCATTTTAATTGGTTTGTATTTATCAGCACTTAATTTTTATTTGACTTTTTAATATCCAGTCATGCACTATCATAAGATCTACCTACAACTTTTTTGCAGTCAGTTTCTGGCATGATCACCTTGAATAGGTTTATATCAACAAAATTTTTGTATCACTTCACCCCAGGTCATTCAAGTTTAACAACATGTCTTGAAATGCAGATCCTCATGGGTTACCTCTGGYAACATCTCTCCTTATTATTTATTCCCATTATTTGTTTACCAGTTTTTAACCAATTATTAACCCATGAGGAGGTCTTTCCTGTTATTGAAGAAGTTTGATAAGGACCTTTTTGAAATATTTTTGAAAATCCAGGAATAATATATTAAATCATCTGTAATTCTTGTTTCTCTCAAATGGTCTATGGAGAAACATGATTTCTCCCACCAAGACTCATGCTGAGTCTTCCCTATTATATCATATTTATTTATGTGTCTATGAATTCTATTGATTGATAGAGTCCAACTGCTTTGTTTAGGACAAAAGGGGGTTAATAGTGTGCAGTTTSCTGGATTTCTCCTGACAGATTCTTTGAAAACTCACCATTACGTTAAGCACTCTCAGCCTTCTGGTATCTAAGCTGATTTCACCAATCTGATAGCCTTCTCTGATGGGATGACTGGCTAGGGAGAGGAGGGGAGAGCAGTGGATGTTGCTTACCTTGACTTCAGCAAGGCTTTTGGCACTGTCCCCCATAACATCCTGCTAGGTAAGCTCAGGAAGTGTGGGTTAGACAAGTGGACAGTGAGGTGGATTGAGAACTGGCTGAAAGGCAGAGCTCAGAGGGTCATCGTCAGTGGCGTGGAGTCTAGTTGGAGGCCTGTGGCTAGTGGCGTACCCAGGGCTCAGTACTGGGTCCCGTTCTGTTCAACTTCTCCATCGATGACCTGGATGAGGGGACAGAGTGCCTCCTCAGCAAGTTTGCTGATGATCCCAAGCTGGGAGGAGTGGCTGATACACCTGAGGGCTGTGCTGCCGTTCAGAGGGACCTGGACAGGCTGGAGAGTTGGGCGGAGAGGAACCTCATGTGGTTCAACAAGGGCAAGTGCAGGGTCCTGCACCTAGGGAGAAATAACCCTAGGCACCAGTACAAGGTGGGGGCTGACCTTCTGGAGAGCAGCTCTGCAGAGGAGAACCTGGGAGTGCTGGTGGATGACAAGYTGACCATGAGTGAGCAACGCGCTCTTGTGGCCAGGAAGGCCAATGGTCTCCTGGAGTGCATTAGGAAGCAGATTGAGGGAGGTGATTCTCCCCTCTACTCAGCCCTGGTGAGACCACATCTGGATTGCTGTGTCCAATTCTGGGCTCAGAATATGGGCACAGGTTGCCCAGAGAAGCTGTGGAGTCTCCTTCTCTGGAGATACTTGGAGAATTCTCCAAGCCTTCCCTATCAAAACAAATCAATACCAAAYGGTAATATAAAAAGAATTATCAGCAAGGAGTATGACATTTGAAGCATTGTTTCAGGTCATATGAAATCTGAGTTCAATGTTTTCTATTACCAAAATGGTCAAGATCTTATCTTTTATTTTTTGGGGAAATCATCACTAATTTATTGGATGAAAAAAAAAGGGGGGGGGAATATGACTGTCTATCCTGAAGAGCAATAAAGTCAGGTGTGCAAGTAGAAACCTTTATTTTAGTTCCTTCCTCAAGGCTGTTTATGCATTTAATCCAAAGAGCTATTAGGTAAAACACAGGAAAAAGAAAAGGSAATGTACATTCTTCTCGGGTGAGCAGTTTGCTTTCAGACTTGGAGGACTAAGTTTCTTTGCTCTGGCTCCAGACAGAAGCTGTTCCAAGTGCTCCAGGAGGAGGACTGGGAAACTAGTATTTAGGACTATCTTCTTGAAAAAAGAAAATGTGTATTTAAGTTCATTTTTTGAGGAGCTTTGAATTCAGGTTTCTTGCACTCTGAGTGGATGATCTAGCACTGAGATAGACACGAAAAAAAGAACTGAAGTCCTTCTTCTCCAGTAGCTGTCCTTCTGAATGAATGTCCATGTTTTCTTTATTTTCAAGACTTCTAAGAAGAACAATGTTTTTTGAGCCTCAGAATTGGGACTTTCAAGATACAAGTTTTTGCACCATTCATATGAAACATTTGATACAATATCTTTATTTTGGTTGGCATTTCTGGGTGCTAATCGAAAATATGGAATGAATACTTGATATGTAAGATTGAGGGACAGTTTTTCAGTTTGGAATGGATATTTCCAGTGCAGCAGGGAACATAACTTGCTTATGAGTAACTCATCTTACTCTTATTAAATAAAATTAAATGTACTTTTACAGCRAAAAAGACAGCCACAACTGATTTTTCCTCTCCTACGACTTCAGAATAACATTTCTCAGCAGATTACTCATTTTCCTTAAATATATTCTTCAGGATGAACCGAAATGAGGCAAATTCTACATTATGCAAGTACTGCTTTTGACTCAGTGGCATTGTTTGGACTAAAGAAGTGAAAAATATTTAGYCATTTGGTAGGCAGAAAAATATATTTCTTCTATGTCAAAAATGACTATAAATTTTGCTATATAATAATAATACTTTGTATTTTATTAGGGAAAAAAACATTCAACATAAGGAACACTTTTTTTTTTGTTTTGTAGTTAAAAGAGGATGATTTCGCCTAGTTAACTGTCATGAGCCAAAAAATAAGCATGTTCCATTTTCCATCTTGCATGGAACACCATGATTTCAGTATGAATTGGCTTCAGAAGTCTGAAGTAGTAAAGTCCTAAAATTAGTATGAATAAACTAAAYGGAAGAATATTTTAACTTTAACGATCTCGTGTTCTCTACGTGGGCCTATTCCTTCAGGAAGGACAATGAGTTCTACAAGTTCCAGCTGCTGAATTTTAGACTTGCTCTTCTTTTTAAGATCTTTTCCACTCTACTTTTTCGAAAGATTTCAGCCAGGAATATAGATCTTCCTGAAATGACTGTTAAAACAGACAATCAGCATATAAGGTTTAATTTTCAGAAATGTTTAGAACTGCCGAAGTTCTCAATTGAATACTCAATAAAGCTCAGTGAATCAACAGCATGAGTTTTCTTCAATTTTATTGAATTTCAGTAAGAGTTAGGATGCTGATTCAACTTACCACTGCCCTACCTAAAATTCAGGTACCACAATTGCAGGGRTTGCGTTCAAAACACACAGCTGGATCTGTACTCTGTTTCCTTTGCACTCTGCTGGAGACAGCACCAAGYCAGTTAACAGGAAATGCTAAAGACAGCAATTTATTTGTGAAGCCTGCATCAGTCTTTTATTGTACACCTCAAGGTTGCACTGAAGACCTCTATGAAGCTACAGTTCAGTGCTTGAAACCTCTTCTGGGTTTATGCGCTGAATTTTTGTTTTTGCCTCTAATGTAGTTAGTGGAGTGGTTCTCTCCATTTTGCATGGCATTCTAGAGGTCAGACCATTCTCATCAGGCCACTCTCACCAGTCTTTCCAGGGCCAGCCTTTTTTTCTTCTTTCCTTAAAAGTGAATACTCTAATGCATGTCTAGAGGGAATACTGTGTGCTAGTAACCTCCTCTTCTTACAGTGAAGCTGTGTTCAAAATGAAGCGTTTCAGGATCAGAGCAAGGGGAAGGAAGCCTTACTCTGCAATTAAGTGGTTAGAGAGAAGAATGACTGGAGGCTTGCTGCTGCAAACTGCTTTAGAGTGAGCTGCTAGATTTCTGTTCAAGATTTCTTAGGAAGATGTTAAACATCTGGCTCTGAAGAAAGATCTAGGATACAGATTTCAAGCACAGAGATGTAAAAGTCTTGTGACTATAGGATCTTTCTTTGCTCCTTATATACTCAGGATTATACTTTCAAGATTATTGTTCAAAGGCATCTGGCTCCCTCCATTGAATATTTTTATTCARTCTGCATCATCTAGCTGAATGTGCAAAGCAAGCTGGTTGGATCTTGCTTTAAGTTCCTAATCTTATTCTCCTGTGACACTGCGGATTATTGTTGTTGGAATGCAGACCCTGCCACAGACCACCCACTGAATAAGTCTTTCCTGGTTGGAAGGGTGAAGAAGAAGGGTGAAGAAAGAGAATTTTGGATAAGAAGTAGGAGACTGTACCATCCAACACTTCCAGATCTCGGAAAATCTCTCTCTCTCTCTCTCTGAAAATAATGAAAAAACTATGCCCAGGACTCAGTTGTTTAAACATCAGTATCTACCGTCATCCTCCTTGTCTGTGGGAAGCCTACTTAGTCCAGAGTTTCCGTTGCAGAGGAAAATAGGTCTCAGATTGGTCCTGTGACATTGCTTTTCCTATACTGTTACATGGCGCTAGCAGTGACATCTCCCACCTATGCCTCCAGAATGTTGATTTCCTTTCAACAGTCTCAAACAAAATACCTGGAAGTAGAATTGGTTCCACATTTCAAAAATACAGATGTTACTTAATTAAAAATGTCTCCTTGTTTAAGGGTCAGAGATTTATTCCCCTTACTGTAAAAGGAAGACAAATTTTCATCCCTTTGGTTTACACTGCCTCATAGTAGTAGCAATTTTAGAAAATACCAGAGGAAAAACTTCRTAAATAGAAATTCAGGGTACGAATCAGCAGAGGCCATATTTTCCATCCTTTGAACATTTGTGTTGTATGGGGAAGCTGTTCACAGACTAATCTGGATTTATACTCCAAGAAGCACCCACTGAACTTTTTCCACCTGAGTTCCTGTCACCTGCACATTCAGGCAGGAGAAGTCTCCAAACTGTTGTGCACTGATATCTGCATCCTAGAAGGATTTTGTTTATTGGGTAAATGTCTTTCTAATGTCAAATAGCTATTGCATTAAGTGATTGATTTATGCTTTGAGGCCTGTAAGTTTGCATTTTTATAAATGTTTTAAGCTTATGTGTGCTCATTTTCTTGTTTCTTTAATCTTCTATTCTCTGAGCCTGTTATATAATCACAGATTTAATTTATCAGTTCTGCCACCTGGCTTTAAAGCCATACCACACAAAACAGAAGGAACACTATAAAGAGTAAGAATATAGATATTAGACAATTTTCCCTCAAATCTCGTGTACATACGGCATGATTCATTTAACAGCTGTGACTAAAACCTGGACGTTCTTAGTATACACAGTCTATAAACAATGCATGTATGTATTTATACATAATAAAACGAAGAAAACAGTACTGAGTTTATGAGTTTACTTGGCTAAAAACAAGTGTTGCATCAGTCTAATATCTAAAAGTGCCCAGATACAGGCTGTATCTCCTAGTTTTGCAAGATGATCTTTCTTTTCTCTCTCCCCCCCCCCTTTTTTTTTTTACTGTTCTAATAATCTTAGGCAGATGTTTAATTCACATATAGTCCATAGTGCTGAAAGCATATGTGTTTGTAATATAACTATCAATAGGATGCAATAGATACATTGTCTTTTAATTTTATTTTAATCTTTGTGTAGTCAGGAAACTTTGTTTTCAAACAGTGAGTTATTTCRCAAAATAATGTGTAGAATAAGCACAGAATGTTTTCTTAATTTATCTAAGTTCATTCTATTTATTTAACTTAGTGATAAGAGCAAGAAGGGAGGGTGTCAAGGGGACGGAGACAAACTCTTTTCAGCTGTCCCATGTGACAGGACAAGAGGCAATGGGCAGAAATTGAAGCACAGGCAGTTCTGCCTGACCGTGAGGGGGAATTTCTTCCCTATGAGAGTGACGGAGCACTGGCACAGGTTGCCCAGAGAGGTGGTGGAGTCTCCTTCTCTGGAGATATTCAAGACTGACCTGGATGCAACACTGTCTACTATGCTGTAGGTGACCCTGCTTGAGCAGGGAGGTTGGACTAGATGATCTCCAGAGGTCCCTTCCAACCTTACTGATTCTGTGATTCTATGATTCTATGAAGAGTACATTTGTCGTATGCCATTTTTTATAGAATCACCAAATCACAGAATAGCTGTTGTTGGAATATCTCCAGGGATGGAGACTCCACAACCTGTCTACTCGACCTGTTCCACTGTTTGACAACCTTCAGGGTAAAAAAGTTTTTCCTATGATCAGATGGACCTTCCTGTGTTTCTGTTTGAGCCCACTGCCTCTTGTCCAAGGACACCACTAGAAAGAGTCTGACTCCACCTTATTAACACCCTCCCTTCAGATATTTATAAGTATTCATAAGATCTCCCCCTGAGCCTTCTCTTCTCCAGGTGGGGAATGGGGCCAATACTGTTTAACGTCTTTACTAATGACCTTGATGACTGGACTGAGTACAAGTTCACAGATGGTATAAAACTGGGAGGAGTGGCTGATACACCAGSTGCTGTTCGGAGGGACTTCAACAGGCTGGAGTAATGGGCCAACATGAACCTCATGAAGCTGAACAAAAGGAGTTGCCAAGTTCCATCTGAACAGAGGGATATAAATATATATAAAATATATATATATTTATATTATCATGAAGTTGGTCAAATACTGGAACAGGTTGGCCAGGTAGACTGTGGAATCTTCATCCTTGGAGATGTTCAAAAGCTGTCTGAACAGGGTTCTGGGCAGCCTGCTCTAGGTGAGCAGAGGATTGGACCAGATGATCTCCAGAGATCCCTTCCTGCAACAGCTATTCTGTGATTCTGTGGACTGGATCAGTTATATGGAGCTGACAGATATGATGCAAGACTTATGGGGTATTCACATCCTTCTGATTGCTGGAAGCAAGATGGGATATTGTGGAGTATCTCCCATGACATTGACTGCCTGTGCAAGGATCTCAAATCCTATCTCTGAATAAGCATTCATATTCCATTGACTAGATCTTTATTTACATCACTCACACTCTGTGCCAGTATGTAGACATTTAAAGGTCTATTAGCTGGATTTCAGCCTAGACATTTTCTCTGCTTCTCTGCCCCAATGACTGCTGTGTATCAGGCATTCTTGTAATGTACCCTGTGTACATTTGCACAACATCCTTTCCATCTACGTTTTTTTTAATTATTATTATTTTTTTTGGGGGGGGGAACACTACATTTTTAAAAGTATCGGGTTAAATGTAAATTTCCTGTAACTTTTTYCTTCCATCAAGCTCAAAGGGGCATTAGTAAATTGACATAAGTAGACATCATTAGTCCATATTACTCCAGTGGGTTGGTGACAGAGCCAGGGAGAGCACCAAAGACTCCAGAATCCTTGCAAGTACTTTACTAACATACCTAGTCAGCTTATAAGTGCTTCAGTCAATTGGCATGTCCTAAGCTTTCAGTTTCTGTGTTAAGGTAATTCTAGAAATCCCACTCATTGTGTTTATCACAAAATTTAATCTTTTTCTTTGCAAAATTATTTATTTTTTTGCTTTTTCTCAGTTCCAAGCTCATTTATGTAATACTTTAGTAGGTCAGTATCTAGTTAGCCTAGAAATTCGTGGATTTAATGACTCTCATAATGACTATTAAGAAAGAGAAAATAGCATGAAAATTAAAATTATTGTCCATTTCCTTGGGCTACTTGTTATCAGTTTAGAAGATCTTTAGTTGTTCACAAAAAGACTGAAATTTTATTCAAAGAAGAAACCAGAGTGATTCACCGACTGTGTGAGAGCTCCTTCTTCTCCTCCTCCCCCCTCATTACTCTCCTCATGCACGCCTGGCCATCTTAAAATGTTTCTTTTCTTTTGGCAGTTGAAAATAAATGATGGAGAGGAACATGTTATTTGGCTGCCCTGTCTCAGTCTCTCTTCTTGGTAACTATTTTTCCACTATTCTTAGGAACTCTGAGGCATGCATGTGTTGGTGAGTGCTGTCTTAACCAGTCACTCTGCATCTGTGAGTTATAGTCCTGGAAGCATGCAGCTATCCTGAGGCTACATTATATTTCTARCTGGCTAAGAAAGGGCAGCTCCAGTTCTGACATACCCAAGCCACTGAATACCTGACTTTGCAGCTTAATGTGATTTTAATGTGAGTGTTTTTCTGATGAAAATATTGCATATAAAAACATGTGGGTATCTACTGACCTCATTTGAGAGTGTGCTTGATAGCTTTTCAACAAGGCCTGAAGGGAAAATTCCCACCTCTCAAGTAAGTATTTAAAGTTTTATTCACATCAAATTGCATCTTGCTTTCTGAACAGCTTCCCTGATTTTATAGTTACCTGACTTGAACAAAGGAGACAGAATATGATCTTGAGCAAATGTGTGAGTGTGTGTGCATGTGTGTGTGTGTGAGAGAGAGAGGGGGGGAGGAAAAGAGGCTGGAATCATTTTTCTGAAACTAGAGCCTTAAATGACTATGTTTTTAGCATTCCTATCTGCAACAGAAATCCTTTCCCTACATTCGATCCAAAGCCTATTCAAGTCAATAGGTCTTGGATCTTTGTCATCTGCAGCTATGGCAGACAAACAAAACAAACTACTATCAACTCTAACATGACCTAAGTATTTGCAGCCTCTTAGCAAGAAATATCTGGCTTTAGTTCATTTCAAGGAGCTTACTGAAGTGTTTGTTTAAACCATGTTTTGTTTCTAAGCAATTTCRTATAAAGGAAACAGTAGAACATATAAGTTCTCATCCAGTTGTTTTGAGTGCCTCATGCAGCAACAGGTTTGAGCATAGTTTTGAAATGAACATTTTCCTGCTCCTCTGATATTAATAGAGAAGTTTAACTGCATTTTGAGATATGCAGAAATTCACTAGTCGTCCAACCAAAAAATGTGAATAGTACTTGAAAACATTCAAAGGAAATGTTACAGGATGAGCTGGAACGAGCTGCTGTTGCTTTCTTGAAACACTGGTTAGGACTTGGCTTGTTATGTTTCATTTTGTCCAAGTGCTAGAGATCTGTGGAAACAAGGCCTTGAATATATCATTAATCTTAGTTACAAAAGTATAGATATTCTGAGAAAGAAATAATACAACTCAGAACTTAGAGACAAAAACTCGTCAGCTTCAGTTTGTCCTCTATCTGTTGCAAATTCTTGAGGTAGCTTCTCAGTTTTAACTGAGAGGGACTCCTGGAATTGAGCATCTTAGTAGCTGAACTAGACAAAAAGAAAGAGGATATCGCATCGCTACTTTGTTCCTGGTTAGCATAAAGTGGTCAAAGAATTCCCAAAGATATGAAGAATAAGCTACACTTTATTAATTTTCTGATTATAATATCAGAGAGAATGCCCTGCATAAATTGTATCTGAAATATTCTTTCTTGTAAGCTGTGCTGTCATTGGAGATTTCACTTTTTAGCAAAAATTGCAGTTAGGACAGAAGTCTTATATAATGAGAGATATAATTAAGAAATTGATTAACAATAAGGGGGATAAAATAAATTACTAAAAATAAGAAGACTGAAGCCTCTAGTAAATTTACTGGTGGTGGTTTAAGATGATCTCTCAGTCTAAGTTTTCACCCTACCACCTTGCTGGACAATCTGTAAAGCAATGACAAAGCAAATGTGTGTTTGCACCTCTAAAGCTACAAGCAGTGGAGTTGCACCAGCATGTCTGCACTGAGGCGTGAGGACATTTGTTTCTATTACCCTTGATCATGTTACATAACTTCTGGCAGACAAAGCAGAAGGCCTCAGCCTTCTGAAGAAGTTTATGCCTTAAACTAATGCAACTCCATGTTTTTGTGTATAGGAYTGTGAGTAAGATGTTCAGATAGAAYATAGAATTAGTGCTGTCAGAAAGAATTTCTAAGCGGTAATTTCAGTTTAGTTGCTGTGTTAGACTAGTCAACTGAATTTGCACAAGAATATCACTGTCTTCTTCTGACTTTGGGAAGAGTTCTTCTCATTTGTTCCATTCTTTTTATTTCATAGGGGTTTCTAAGGTTGCATCTGATCTTGTATTTATCACTAGCCCAGTGAACATCCGTAAGATCAAGCCTGTTGCTACAGAACAAATCTGAGCTTATGATCCTGTTGCTGTTGGCAAGAAAAAAATCTTACAGAATTGTTGGCAACTCCCAAGAATTTAGCATTGACTCAAGTGAGTTCTGGATTTACTTTCCTCTCAATCACTTAAATGCACTTCTGATTAGTAACTTCATTGGACTAAGTCAGATTTGGAATCTGTATTTATTCCATGCTTGCAGCTTCCAAAGTATCTTCTTTCTATAAAACAYATACCATAATCATGGCAAAGCAGAGCATGCTCCTATTCCATTGCTACCTGCTTCATTAAAGAATTCTTTAATAAATTTATACAGAAGTGACAATAGAAGTAGACAGAAGTCCCTTTAATGAACCATAGTTCAACAGCCCTTAAGCCTGTCGGAGCTTTTTACTGCTTTGAAGCATAGAACAGTTTTACAGTTACAGTTTATTAGTAACAAATAACCTAGAAYAGACTAAGCTAGACTATGCCATTGCTATCCAACCCAACTTCAATCTTTAATTTAGAGAAAAGGGAAAAAATTGGAAACTTACCTCCCAGGTGTACCTCTGAAAAACCTTCCTTTGTTTAATATAGTAATCTGCCATATGAATCCTATTTAATTCCATTCTACAGAAGCTGCATTTATAAGTGTAAACTTTCAAAGTATACAGGATATATGTGAAATCCTTTAAAACTACATTAAAAGAAAGTCATATTTCAGGTCACAAGAAAAGCAAGCAAATTACCTAACTGTGCTTATCAATGTCTTTTTTTTTTCTTTTTTTTTTTCTTTTTTTTTTTCAGGTGCTGGAACTATTCAAATACCACCATATTCAATTTTGAAACAGATGTAAGGAAACATGAACTGGTAATCTACTAAAGCATTTTCTCTACAGGGAAAGAAAGCACTTTGTAATCAGTATTTTTGATTTCCCCCAAAATAACATGTGTACTGATCCTAAATTTACTGAAGATGTGAATGATGATGCCTTTTCTACAAAATCCTTTTACTTTGTAACYGGTGAAGTAGGACTGACAAGAACTGCCTGCCTTACATCAGAGATGTACATCAGGCTTTTTAAGAAATTACCCAGGGACTCTCCAAGGACAGGACCTTGGGAGTATCTRTGGGCAAGCTTGCTGTCTAGCCTGCCTTATGTCAGTCACGTGTATGGTATTAGCATTTAGGAGCAAGGATTTTCTCTAGAGTGCAAAAGCTAGCCATGGCAGTGCTATTGAAAATAAATCAGGTGCAGAAGGGAAAATTTGATCATTAGCTTTGACGATTGTTCACTGTCTCCTGTTCCAAAGAGGTAATACACTTTTAAAGTCTTRAAATCCTCCAGCATCCTTCTGCTAACCCACCTCAACCCTGAGAGACCTAGTCCCAGCCACAAGAGAGTGTGTGAGCTCTCAGGCTTTGACCTGGCAGTGAGAATTCTCACAAAAGGTTGCCAATAAGCTAGTGCTAGTTGTAGTRAGGTATATATCTTTACCCATTGACATCAGAATTAGAAACTAAGAGCTAATCACTTAGAAATAGAGGTCAATTAAGTATTTTTCTGGTTTACAAATTTAATTTATAATAGTTACAGTTTTTTCATATTAGCACATAAATTGAGTCCATCATTATAATATTCCACATGTATACGGAAAACCCCATCAACAATTCCCCAGTATTGTTAATATTAGCATACTGTTATCTTAGAAACAGTTCAGGACAGAATCTGATCAACGAACATCAGTTAATTTTATGCTGAATGGAAATGAGGCCTTCTGTCCATTCATACTAGAGGTGTAGTTAAGAATCGGGTTGAAATGGCTCAAAATAACAATTTCTGTTTTTCTGGAAAAAGTACATTGGGACTGATTAGTGCAGTCAGAACTTGGTAACTATTAAGATGATAATCAAAGTTGTCATTGACTTGTTGATGATGCAGAAAATAGTCAAGTAAACCTTAGAGGGAAGCTAGGGCTAACTTTCCAAATTCCTTCAGGTTAGCTTTCACGAGATTTCCAATGCAAAAATACTTGAATTTTCAACAGTTCATTCCTCTTGGACTGAACTTCTGAAATACTTTTCAAAGTATAGCTTTAGTAGAGCATGAAACAAGGGATAATTGTCTGCATTGGTCATATTTTACTGTAGTACCCATGAACATTATTTGAAAGAAAATTATTTTTCATTTTTGTTTTACAGCCAAAATAGACATTAATGAGAATTACCCAATTTTTTACTCAGTCTACAGAGATTTGGCTACAGATGAGGATCTTGAAAATGGTGACAAATTAATAGTATATGGAATAATTTATCATTTTGTCTTACACTATGGCTGAAAAAATTACTGCATGCAATTATAAGAAACCCACTGTTGTTAAATCATTATAGAGACAGAGAGCAAATATAGGAATTTTCAGGAAAACTGACAATATAGAGGTACAAGCATGCTGTACACTCGCATTAAAATGGAAACCAACACATTTAAACACAAGCATTATCAATCATCAGAATGACTTAGGTAAAGATTTCTAGAGTATTAATTTTTAAAATAGAATTATTCTTTAAGAAAGCTAATTCGTCTTTCCTTTATGTCCTGAATTCTGAGATGCCATTGGTGATAATTGTGACCAAGAGATGCAAACATATAAAACAGGGCATGAATCAATATTCAAAAAATCTCATTTCACCCAGTAAAACAGATATTCATGTGAATGAATCACAGAATCACAGAAAGGTTGAGGTTGGAAGGGACCTCTGGAGATCATCCAGTCCAACTCCCCTGCTCAAGCAGGGTCACCTAGAGCACGTTGGACAGGATCGTGCTTCTGAATATCTCCAAGGAAGGAGACTCCACAAGCTCTCTGGGCAACCTATTCCAGAGCTCTGTCACCCTCACAGTAAAGTTCTTCCTCATATTCAGGTGGAACTTCTTGTGTTTCAGTCTGTGCCCATTGCCTCTTGTCCTGTCGCTTGGCACCACTGAGAAGATTCTGGCCCCATCCTCTTGACACCCTCCCTTAAGGTATTTATAGACATTGATCAGATCCTCCCTCAGTCTTCTCTTCTCCAGGCTGAACAGGCCCAGCTCTCACAGCCGTTCCTTGCATGAGATATGCTCCAGTCCCTTAATCATCTTGGTGAATGCAACACTCAAATTGCAAAACTGCAGTTGTGGAGGATAAGAAACTACTGTTTTATCTTAAGAGAAAATAAGCCTTTTAGACAGGCTGTTTCCTTCACATTTTATTAATGTGACTGGAAATAAACCTGCTGGAGGTATTCCAGCAGGATTAAAAGCAATAGGTGAGATGCAAATAGTGTTATCATCTGTTTGTTTTCTGTTCCACACGGAGTATTTGACTTGGATACTTTAAGTCCGTATTTTCTGTTTCTATTTATAAATAACAAGATTTTTGTTTCTAAAGAAGAACTTTTAGATTAATGAGATTATAGTTCATTTAGCATTTAGGAGACAAATTAAGTCAGTATCWATACTGCAACAGTTTTTCATTATAAAAAATTAGTGATTGGCTGGTTCAGAAGTTGAAAATACCAAAAGGAAAGCTCAAGACACTAATCTCTTTTGTTACAGTGACAATTTCCAGAGCTACTTAATATCAGTAAATGCTCTCACGTATTTGAAAAAAACAGCACTTCATATGGACAGAATCCAAAAAACGCATGGCTCTTGAAATGTAAAAAGCATTTTTTTAGTTTTTTTTTCTTTTATGCTAGTAGTTAATCTTATATTTTGTGGCCAAAAGTAGATTGCAGGTTGATTTTAGCAGGTGTTACTGTCACTGAAAGTCAGCAGAGCTGGGAAAATATACCCTGAAGAGTTGGAGCTAAGGAACTACCCTAGGGAATTGCCAAAATGTCATATATATCAAATAGATTTGAGATTTGTCTCCTTTCTTCAGTATGTTTCTTTGAAGTCCAGATGTCTTTTCCTGGTTCTAAAACAGTGTTATAAAACTGATGTTTATTCTGTATGTTTTGAATCCAACCACTCATGCTTCTTACATCATCTCTCACATATCTATTTTATTCTAGAAATCTTCTGCCAACTAAGATCTTACTGTACTGTAGTGTCCTATATTGCAAACAAATGAGATATTTTTTCAGCTTTAATATTTCTGTTTTCAGATCTACAGCATCTAAGCCTTGATTCAATATTTTCTTTGATTTTGCTTCAAGGATAAAATTATTATTTTCTCAGCACATTCTTAACTTTAAATATGGAATTTCTTGCATGCTGAAGAATCTTTACTGTTTTGATGAGATGGACATCGATCCTAAGTACCAAAATAATTTTAGTAAGAACTAGTGCCACTGTTTTCAACTACTCACCTATTTTTGTGCTTTGCTGCACTAKCAAAGATTTCACACAAAAAACAAAATGACAGTACTAATGTGAAAATATTTTTTGGTTTATGCTGACAAATATTTCAAAAAAGACTTTAATGGAATAGAATAAAAGAATCTTTGATGAATATTCAACTTTTAGCATGGAAGTGATATAAAGCAGCTCTACTGATACTAAACTATATGGAAATTTCTCAGCTGTGCAAGAACCTTAGCTGTCATGGTGGATGTGCAGTACAAACACGTGTTACAGGTGATGGATATAGGATATCTTTATYAATGTTTGACACTTCTTTCAAATAAATATTACTGGTACATTTTATTTTCTCTCTTAGAACTTCTGATGGGTGTTTTCTAGAAAACTGCTAAAGAAGTTCTTTATTTTCTGCATTAACATGTACTCTTTGGAAGCCACATTCTGAAGTTAATTTTTCAGTAAGCCACTGAGCCAGGTATTTAAAAAAACAAAAAACAAAAAACAAACAAACAAAAAAAAACATAGGCTGCCCTTCTCAGGTATCTATGACAAATAACAGGACAAATTTGCTACCATCGTAATAGAAATCAATAGAATATGAAATGCTCTTGCTATAATGTTGCTAATTTCCCTTTCTTAAAAAAAAAACAAAAAAAAAAGACTCAGGTAGCATTAGGTAGTATTATGCTTTTCAGGCTATTTGACAATCCTGAGAAGTCTATACAGTGCCTGTGGAAGTGAGAGACACTGGAAATGTTCATGTTGTCTCCTACACATTAATACTATTTATGAATAATTTGAAGGTAATCAATTTTTTTTTTTTATGGGAGTAGGCAAGTTATCACTGAATTTTCAGATTTACTCAGTAGAACAGTGTGATATAAATAAAAGTATGCAAGCAAGATAAGAATAGATAAGATATACATGTAATATGACATGAAAAAAATCACATCATAGAGCATGCTCTATGACAGCTAAAGATAAGTGAGGCATGTAAACTGTTTCTGTGACTAATGTTATGTCTCATCATGACTGTTTATATGATTCCTTTAGAAAAATCAGATCTAGTCATATGAAGTTTGAGTTGTTTGAATCTTTTTCGGTGGAGTACTGTGGAACTAAGGCTCTGGAAATCACCTATGCCAAGATGAGTGTCACTACACATGGCTTTTGCGTAACCCCTCCCTTCACAGTCACTTTTGAAACATGATCTGGTTGTATCTCCTCTGTGCTAGCTGCACTAGGAGCCAGGGGTACCGGRTCAGTCTGAACAAGCATCCTGGCCTCTCTTTCTAAGTATTAAGCCARCCTTCTGTAGCAGCCAATGTAGATATGGCTTAGAGAGCTTTTCTGGGGTGCAAAAGGCAAATAGTCTATGCAGCTCTTACTATACTCTCTCTGTTTTATTTGCAAGATACAGGTGGTCTTTGTGATTTGGTAAATGTAATATTTTTTGTACAYTTTCAGCTAACTCTTCCATTGCCACAAAAGAAGCATGTTCATCTAGGCAGACAGAATGTTTATTTAATGATATGAAACAAGTGAATGCCTTACAGTAAGTAGTGGACCAGAACTGTAGTGTGTCAGGTGTCTTAGGACACAAAATGGTCTCAAAACCATGGAATACGATTTAGGGTAAGAAATAAAATGGCTCCAGGCACATGGTAAATCAAAGGGAAACACTACAGCAAGGCTGTTCAGTATGGTAGTCAGCAGACAAATTATCTGGAGAGATTTTTAGCTAAAGGGGAATTTTAAGGAGAGGAATGAAGRCATATAATGAGGTAGCCATGCAAATATTCCAAATGACAAATAACAGGACTGGAATGAGCCTTGTAAGAGCTGTTTAAAGTGAAGACACAGAGTAGACTGCCACTTTTATGGCTATTTTTGGACAAGGATCTATGCTTGGGTGTTGAACTCGATTCGTTTTTTGTCTTGGAGTTAAATAGACTCAAGGTCTTTATTAATTTCATTGGAGTCAATTAATGTTTTATTGGCTTTTATCTAATAACTATCTTTGCTGGCTACTTCAATGCTTTGCATATTTATATATACATAAAATCAGCCCTTTTAAGAAGGCGGGGAAGCAATTCACTGACATTAAACAAACTTGGGTCAAAGTACTTTGTCCTATTTGTTGTTTTGATGTCTAGGCATTGGCTCCCGAAAGATACACYACTTTGGCAGTTTGTCCACACAGTTCTTGTAAGAGCTCTATATCCTGAAGAAACTCTTGAAACAAGTGCTCAGACATACTGAAAATATTGTTATGCRTGATCAACAGAGCTGCATGCTTGATCATCTGATTTTTCTTTGAGCACATGCAAAATCCCTCCATGAGGAAGACTGGTGTTAAACAGATGCTATCTGAGCATTCTCCAAAAGCAGGAGCTGCTGAGAGGCAGGATTTCTCTAAATCACCTGACTTACTTATATAAATGTACAGTTCTTGGTTCTCAAGTCAGGGTTGCCGGGCCTCCATTACACAGCTTCTACATGACCTCTTTCCACCCTATTCTCCAAGAAAACCTAGAGTTAAACAGAAGGCATTAGCTAAATTAGGTAACCATTAGGGTATTTACTGATCAACACAGAACACAATAGCACACTTCTGTTGCAAGAGATAATTGTGTTTTCAGGCTAGATCTTTGACTACTTACAGTTATGGATGACTACAAAAACAATTACTTTAATCACTGTTTCACAAAATAAGTATTCTTCATTTACATTTTTTCCTCTAAATCACTAGAATAGCAGAGTACTGAAAATTGGACAGTAATTTGTGTTTGAATGTAGCTTTCTGATCCCAGTGAGACTTCTGTAAGTCTATGAGAGCGTCCTACTGAACACATTATAGGATCAGGACAAATAGGATCTACTCTCCACTCCCTCTGGAAATCCAGCTAACATCCATAACTGCTGTTAGTTTTCCTGTAACCTTCAAGGAGAGGAAAATGCCACTTACCCTGGAGATTTTACTTCTTTCACATCATATATTCATAACCTTTCTTCTCTTGACCTTGTCAGTCCAGGAGTTGAATTGTGAAGCTCATAGTGCTTCTGTGAAAATGCTTTGGCTCACAGCAGAAGGATGTTTAATATCTGAGTCTAGGGATGTCTAATGATGTCCAAGTCTAAAGATGTGTTCTTGAAATTCTGTTGAAGGCAATGACCTCATCTGAAAACTTTCCATGTCACCCCTTTGGAAGATAGACCAAAATTTGAAGAAACATACATTTTCTTGTATGTGACACTGCCTTCAGAAATGTATTTGTCTTAACTATGCTAGCTTGAACAGATGCCTAATAGACATCTGATATTGTTTATCATCCAGCTTGCTCACAGGTCAAAAATGTAAATCAACATGTAAGAACAGCATGTAAAATACCATGTATTTCTATGAAAGAATTCAATGAGTGCAGAGGCATTTTGCTTGTCTAGAATTCTAGTCCTATGAATGAAAGCTATATCTATAAAACCTATCCAAGTCTATAATTTCTTCCAAATTATTTAAAATTTTAAGTRTATTAGGAAGAAAATAAAATCTTATATTAATTTAGACCATTGCTAGATGGAGAAGCTTTTTTTTTTATTCTATTGCAGAATAAGTAGGTACATTTAATACATATTTATCTTTTGTATTTGAAAAGAGGAAAACTCATTTGCATGTAGCTGCAGAAGATTGARGATTTTTTTGATGAAAATTCTTATTTTTTAAGAATTGACATAAGCACAGTAACCTCCATTGGAAAATAGTAACTCAGCTCCACAATAGAATTCTGAAGTGAAGCAAAAGAAGAAATTTATACCCAAAGACAGCCAGTCCCCAGACAGAGAACTCACTGGGGATGCAGGGATTATACAAGTTCTTGTTAAACTGGGAAATTTTACAGTGAAACGCAGTCATCAAACAGAAACAGAAATACGTATATGCCCACATATCTTATAACAGCATTACTCTTCTTTTGAGTCAAGAACTTTMTTAATTTTTATTCAGTTCAAGCAAAATAACACACAGCGTATTGAGGCTGACTAGTTGTACTTAAACAAGGTCACCTCCATGGGAATGTTTTGGTTATCTCATTTGTATAAGGACAGATTTTCTTCTGCTACCATGTAATTCTAAACAGTAGAGCATAGAAATAGGAAACAGATTTTCATCTGTATTAATAAATCCTAAGGCTCAAAGGTTGTAAAGTAAAATGATTTATCGTTCTGAACATTATTGAAAATTAATGTTATAACATAAAATGTTTTGGAAACATAAAATTGAAAATTTAACAGGATCCACAGTCCTTCTGAAGTTTAGAAGTAGACCATTAGATAGGCATTATTTATGTGATCTGTCCTTGTATGATTAATATTAGCTAACATTGCGTTATTTTCTAAGAGTAAATTCTAAAAAGACAGAAAGAAAAAAAATCTTATTGCTTGTTTAACTATTTTGTTTTTCAGTTTTCTCTGCTGCATTCTTTAGCTAATACAGCTGCATTCTTTTTACTAGATCCAGATAATGAATAATTTATAAAACCTCTGAACCAGCTCTGGATTATGAAATTGACCCTTAACTAAGACTACAAAATGATCTGTAAACAATATTTCTCCTCAAAARAAGATTTCTTTGTTGAACTCTTCCTATTTCTTTTTATTCATTTAAAAGAAGAATTTTGCTTTAAGATATTTTATGCAATAAAAGTTCTGAGTTTTGCAATTATGCAATAAAACTCCCAAATAAAAAGAAGAAAAGTGTTAGACAATAGGACCAGCAAATCTTCAGAAAGAATTTACTCAAACAAAAATTTTCTGCTGCCCCCTTTCCTATAGAAAAAGAAAGATTAAACGCAATTACAGTGCCCACACTTGGAAGAATTTCTGTTGATTTCGTTAGGGTTCAGCTCTGGTTATAAGTCATTTAATGCTAGATCTAAATGGAAAAATGCACTTAGTTCTGCCAAAGACCTGAAGTATTACAGAATAAAGCTCTATCATAACAGAAGCTGCTCACTATTGTAAATACAAGATGATCCAAAGTAATGTGGAATGCAACACTGAGCCTTTAGACATGCAGAAGTATTGTGCAAGTGTACCATGCCATATGTCCTCAGAGGCAAAACTGAGGATAGTGTTCCTACAGGATCTCACTAGGAACAGGAAGAGAATGAAGGAATGTTTTATGGCTGATGAAAGGAGAGGGGAAAATTGTAAATATTTTTAAAAAAAGATATATAAATTTAAACTATGGCTTTGTTGTTCTAGTTTATACGGGTTCTTATATCATATTAATTGTTCTGGTAACTATGTACCTTTTAGGCATTGTTTTAACTGACATGGCTAAAATGTCCCAGTCTGGTTCTCTAATGTTCTACCTGAGGAAAGGAGATATAGAGTGGAATTTTTTAGGTTGTTAGGAATGTTTATCTCAGAGAGCATATGAAGGGAGGCAGGCATCTGATAGAGTCTGTCCTGACTGAAGCCTGGAGTATGTTTTTTTTTTTCAGTGTTTTCCCTTTTCAAAGCAGTTGGTAGCTTTCAASTTATCATAGCAGGATTAGTCCACAGGCAATTTTGTTGCTGGTCTATATGGAWGATCTCCTAGCAGCACAGTTGTTTGCAGCCTTTACTACCACMTTTAGATAACTGAGCAGGAAAGCTGGATGCATTACTCCAGGAAGGTCTATGACTCCTTCTTGCAGTTCCTGAGGAACAGAAAGTCTCCATTCCTCAGTTTTCCATATTGTTAGTACAGCCACTCAAGTTTTGAGAATTTCCCATGCAAATAACTACAGATATGTATCAAATACAAAGTTAAGTTCCAGGTTCTGTACCTGCATATCAACCATACGGACAGTTGATCATCTTTTGTACCTGCATATCAATCAACAAGGAGGGGCATAATTGATCAGGGAGAAAAGAGACCTGTGGTCACCTAAAGCTCTGTAAAGGCAGTAGTGAAAGTCCTGAGGGTTAAGGCTGTCAGATTCTTACTGGAAAGCAAGCTATAAGAGCTTAAAAACTCTTTTTTACAAAGATGGGACTGGCTATCCTGGGATGTAATCCCAAGATCTGTGCCTCAGGGCAGTTGTTCTTAAGGCACCAAGATTTTGGACTCATGCATCAGACTTTGCAGCTAAGCTTTTGCCAAGTTCACTTTTGCTCTCAGTTGTATGATACTGACAAGAACATTAAACTCATGGAAAAGTTAGATAGTCATGGAGATTAGCTTGTTATAGTAATACTGTATTTTTTTTTCCCCAAATAGAAATTCTTCATAATTTCTGATTTGCCTGAAGAGTGAAAAAAGACTTTCATACTGAACTTCTTGCTTCCCCTGAATTTCCTTTAAGCAGAGGTCTGTTCTGCAGTGGAAGCATTTATTCATACATGGCCATGTTCACAGAATTATATAGAAAGTCTCATAGTGATGACCGATTACAAAACAAAACAAAACAAAAAACCTGAATGACAGTTGAGAACTACAACATGCAAGCAAAATTATAATCCATATAAAAAAAAAGTCTGAAGAAGAGTATTTTTTCCAAAAAAAGCCCTTTTTTGTGCTTTTTAGCATTTTGAGATGGTAGTTACTGTTAAAGAGACAAAAACAAAAATAAATAAACCTGCTATATCATGCACTGACATAATCACAGTAAAAATCCGTACTATAAATGATAAACATAAAAATCCCTTCTTACATAGTGTAAGTTCCTACTGTATTGTGCTTTTGGACTTACTGCACTGAAAGATGTTTAACCACATAGCCAATGGATTAGTGTCAAAAGCCAGATTACACTGTGTGACACACACATTTTTTATTCTCTTTTATCTTAATTAATATCTTAATAAACTAATAACTTGAGTGCTTTATTTTTTACCACTTTTACAAACACTAAAAAAGCCATAGTTTCATTAGTATGTCATGTACAAATCGTCACCATAATTTAATCAATAGTTACTTATCCTTTTCTATTCTTAAACCGTTGGAATGAGGCACAATATGAAAAGTTGATATATAGATTATTTACACTCTGCATAACACATACCAACAACATCACTTGCTAAAAATACAGGTAGTCTTAGGTCTTAGCCTGTTCTTTCCTGTCTTGAATACAAGATTTCAAAGAAAGGTATAGTAAACATGGGAAGGAAGATAAGCCAGAAGAGAAATATAGGAAATTATTGAAAAAGTGTCAAAGTAAGAATAAAGAGGAAAGAAGGAGTATGAAGAAATGGAAGGGAGAACTGTAGAAAGACAATAAAAATGGCTAGAGAGCTGGGACAGAGACACTCATTTAATAATTTTAGCAGGGTACTTTCATAAAAATGTTCTGTATCTGCAGGTATTTATCATGATTATTTTTGTAATGGAACAAAATTCCATGGCAGCCGAGCTTACCATACCTGTGCTCCAGTCTTCAAATTCTTGGCACCTTTTGAATCTTGCTTTCCATAGTATTAGTCTCCAAGAAAACATTACGCATTTTGCTCAGTTATTTTTTTTTCCCCTCACATTTTTCCAGCTTCCATTTAGAATCCATCAGACTTAGAATTGTACGGTTAGCTTATAATACAGTTTTATTTTATAAAGAAAAAAAAATCTTGCATAAATTTTGGCCAGGACAAATGGATGTAGGAACACTCCCAAACCATATGGGTTAAATTAGCACCTGCTGAGTTGCAGTGCCAGCATTTCTCTGATTTAATGACATGATTTTAAATAATTGGAGGGGAGACTTGAGCATCCTCCTTATGAGTTTCTGATGGATTAATTTTAAACAGAGAATCAAGGAACATTTGGGGCCACTAGTGTGGATGTGTTTCTTCTGTTGGTTAACAGTGAATAATTGGCCTGGTTTCTCTTCCCATTTCTTCTTCAGGAAAACATAATTAATTCAAATGTGTGGTATGTATACGTAGCAGTGCTGCAGACCTTAATAATAAGGATAACCTTTGGGATAACGAAAACAGGTCAGATGGTGAGGGATAGGTCAGGCAGTAAGGCTGAATCGATAAGAAACATCTTGATCAAGTTCAATCTATCACCCCTTCTTAGGCCAGTATGTATGAAGACTTATTAACAAATAAGCAGCAATACCAAAATTAAAAAATATTAGAGGAGACATTTCAGACACTGATCATGCTTCTGTGGTGTAAGAGAAAATAAGAGCGGAAAGTCTGATTTTTRTACTGCCTGAGGAATATTTCCTGACAGATGAAACATAATCTCAATGTTATTTTCAATGATTGCCTCAAAACTATTCCATATATTATTTTGCCTTCAACAAACATCTCTTTTGTTTCATAGCGTTAGATGATATCTGTTTTTAATGGGTGCTTTTCAGACTATTTAGACTAATAAAATAAAATCAATTATTTGATTTTTTTCTTTTGTTTAAATTAGTGTACAGGAATGCAGATGTAAATATGGCGTTTTGGTTATGTAACTGAGATCTAAAACTTGGTTTATAAAACACTAGAGGAATGTATATGTATACATCAGGCATAAGGAGTCATTTAGGAAATGAAAGTGAATAATCAGAACTTAAACCCAGGTTTCACTTATATAATAAATGTTAGGGTTTTTTTTCAATTTGGTATGCTTTTTGGTTAAAATTTTATCTTTTCATTATGTAAAGGGAATATATCAAATTGCCAAAAAACTAGAGAATGTGCTAGCTGGAAGTACAGTTTTCAGATTAACAGCAGTTGACAGAAAATCTGGAGACAAAGTGAACTAGAAATTTATAGGCATTTATAGAAGCTGTTCTATAAATGAACATAATGAAGAAATAGATGCAGTTGTATTTTCATAGAATGATAGAATCACAGAATCAATAAGGTTGGAAGGGACCTCTGGAGATCATCTAGTCCAACCTCCCTGCTCAGCAGGGTCACCTACAGCATGGTAGACAGGGCTGCATCTAGGAGGACCCTGAAGATCTCCAGAGAAGGAGACTCCACCACCTCTCTGGGCAACCTGGTCCAGTGCTCCGTCACTCTCACAGGGAAGAAATTCCCCCTCACGGTCAGGCGGAGCTTCCTCCTGTGGTTAGGTTTGTGCCTGCTGCCTCTTGTCCTGTCACAAGGGACAACTGAGAAGAGTTTGTCCCCGTCCCCTTGACACCCTCCCTTCAGGTACTTGTACACATKGATMAGATCCCCCCTCAGTCTTCTCYTCCCCAGGCTSARGAGGCCCAGCTCTCGCAGCCGTTCCTCACWGGGCAGGTGCTCCAGCCCTCKGATCATCCTCRTAGCCCTACRCTGGACTCTCCCCAGTAGCTCCAKGTCTCTCTTGTSCTGGGGAGCCCAGAACTGGACACWGTACTYGAGATGAGGCCTCCCCAGGGCTGAGTAGAGGGGCAGGATCACCTCCCTCGAMCTGCYRGCAACACTCTGGCTTTTATTGCGTAGAACCAGAATAGCGGTTCTGAGCTGCACTTACACTATGGCTATACAACGTTGTTTTTAGGATATGGAAATCTAGGCCTGTGAAAATGAGTACATACATCATCCATCCAAAATTCAGAACGAAATGCAGTCTATAATGCAGTAAAATCACAATGACAATAGCTTTTCTTGACAGATATAGCTCATTTTGAACTGCTTACTTCCCATGCTTCTGGAATATCAATGCAGTAGCCTCAGCTTAGTCTGGGTTACCCAGACAGTTATTCGTTCAGCTTCTTGAGTAGGTTTCCTAACTTGTAGCGACTTCCTGTATAGCTTAGCTTCGTGACAAAAAGTACTCGGATAATTAAAAAAAAAAAATACTACAGGTTTTTCTAACATTAATCAAATCTTTTATTTGCATTTGAATATCTAGAACAAAATTAAGTGTCCTCAATCTTTCTGTGTACCTGTACAGTGTTTCTGTGCTTCAAGTCAGAGTATAAAGTACTAGAATCTAAAAAGCCCTGGTGGCAAAAGTGGATGATTACTGACTCCTGTGTTCTGCTAGAGTGAAAAATTTAGCTCATGAGTTTTGGAGAATTCTTAAACTTGAGTAGAACAATTGAAACTTATAGTTCCTAATCTGCAAGATTTTACAGTATTTGAAAAAAAATAGATTTCCTGACAAAAAAATCATTGTCACTTATTTGGTAAGTAATTCTAACTTTTAATTTTGCAATTTACTTAGAGGTTGAGGAATTTCTTACTGTTGTATTTTTCAGTTTAATTTTTCTTTATTCGTACGTGACTAGTAAAATGAAATAATGTAAGAAATTGAAATGAGTGAATTTTTCCATTTTCCAAGTTAAGTCATGAAAAATTTCTGAGTGAAATCACTTCAATCTCAGAATTCTTTTTCACAGAAAATTTTAAGAAAATTTACATTTTTAAAATTTTCAATACAAACAGAATAAATTTTCTTCACTCTAAAAATATGTTGGCAAAACTATTATGACCGGTTCTACTCGTAATAAATAGTGACCTCAATGTGACCATTTGCATCAACTTCATTTATCGGAACATATAGAAGGTAAATCAACAGGCCAAGTTCTATTTTTATTTACACATGCTTCCACTTAGAAAAGCAAATAAAATATTTATATTTTGGAGGAAAATAACCCAAACTGTTAGCATTACTTTCACAAGTGTTAAGGCCAGAGATGACTATTACAGTCAGCTGTTCTCAGTTTTTTTCTTTAACRCTGTCCAATCTGGGAAGATAGGGCAATGAGAGTCGTCCAGATTCTGACCTCAACTGTCTGACCTAATTTTCAGAAGAACTAAATACTCTAGGTTCAAGCTGAAGTCAGCTGGCCTTGCAGCTGTTTGGTTTGCTTGCCATTCAGCCCATTGGCCTGAAAATAAGAAAACAACATTAGGCTGGTTGGCGAAGAAAATTATCCATTTTTAACACTAATATGGAGGTATTACTTTTTTCTGAATAATGCTTGACCTAATATGGTTTAAGAAATAACATATAATATAGTTAATTTATTTTAGAATATACCATTATGAAGCTAAAGCTGAGGTTTTATTTTATATTAAATAGTAATATTCATATTATCATACCTAGGATAATATAGACTTAAAAGAAAAACACCATTCAGGCTCTGAGGTTGTCACAAGAGGTTTGTGACAGARACAAAACATTTCTTCTCATTTTTCTGAGCTGTTCCATACAGCACATCCTTCCAGAAGTCTGAAAGTCTATTGTCTATAAACAGCATTATAAAACCAGCTATTAATGTATTGTCTAACATTTGTTGACTACTAGAACTGGTGAGGTGAGAGAAAACAATATATTCCCACAGATGAGATTCAGAACAACATATCTGAGCATCAAAATCTGCACAGTTTAATGTATCATCTGCTTTCATGGTACAGTGGCAGTACGTATGAGACCTTCAGCTACATTGGGTGGCTGTGGCTAGTATGGTGGCTAACAGTCTGTCACAAGTTCATGACACTGGTAGACTCATAATGAACTTGATAGAGAAGTAAAAGATTGCTTAGTCACTAGGCTTCACACTTCACTGCTGCACTGCTTTTTTGAATGTCCCATTACCCCTTTTAACTTTCAAAGACTGGAGTCCAAATATCCATGAGCAGTTCCTCAACTCRGTGCTCATATTTTATCTTTATTTTTTAAATATATGATTTTACAAAAATAGATTGAATTATTAGAAATCAAAGAATATTATTCTTTTTTGCACTTTTTTCTTTGTGTTCTCTGTCCTCCATCTGCAGAGAGCACAATGAAGTGACTTAAAATAGCTACTCATGTGCAGAACAGCCCTTCACAAAGTAACTCCCTATTAGATTAAATGAAGAAATGAAGTTATTTCCATCAGCCATATCCCTGTTCTCCATTTTATCTCTACWATCAGATGGGAAAATGTCTAGAAATGTGTTGGGCCATGGGAGGGTGGATCCATSCTATGCCTAATCTACTGATGTAGACGCTCCTCTAAGGATTTTTTCTCGAAGTCTAGAGACCAGTTTGCATGGATCCTTTGTATTTGTAATTAGTCTCAGGTGATTAGACAAATCTCAGGTCTGCATGACAATTTTTTTTCTCTTTCTGGGAATGCAACTTGGGGAATTCAATGTCAATAAGCACATATTTGCAAAACAGAAATCCTTTCAAAATGAATCCTAATTAAAACTCTAAGTACAAATTGAATCAACATTCAAATAGTACAATAGATACCAGGTTCACTTCAGTTTGATTACTTTATTTGATAAGAAACGCATTAAAAGGATAGTGAATAACTGCAGATAGATCCACCTGATTCATCTCTTGAGTTGTATTTCCAGACCCCTTCACACACACAAGTTATGTTTTAAACAAACCAAATACTCTTGTGTCCACATTTAACTGGAATCCAGGAACTGTAATGCAAAACAAAATTTGTGTGGATTTTAGCTCTGGGTAAAACACAGATACATTCATTGTAAAAACTTTCCTGACATGTTTAATGGTTGCAAGGATCACAAGAGGCTGCTCTCAAGAAAAAATCACCTATTTTATTGACTTGGAAACAACTTCTAGCTACCCGCTTACTATTAAATTTTCCTCTTTGTGAAAGAAGAAAGAGTAAATGGGCACTGCCAAGATCTGAACCAGTACTTAGCAGTCAGGGTAGCCTAAATATGCTTGTTCTTATATGAACTGTCGTATGATATTAAACTCATTCAAATAACCCAGGGAGGCCTTCTCCCCATTCCAGTGGTTCTCCAAGCCTTGCATTTTGCTTTCTTTGTGGCTCTATATTGGGTTCCTCAAGACAACTTTTAAAATTAGRTACCTTGAGATTACAGTTTATCTGTCCTTCAGACTACAAAGACCTTGCTGCTCCTCACCCCAGGGCTGCAGAAGTCTGATAGCAACAGAATGCACTTTACCACTGCAAAAGTACTTGCTATTTCAAAGGACGTAGATAATAAACTTCTTTTCAGGAATTTTGTTTGTTAAGTGCCACACCAAAATCAGTCAGAATGTCGTAACACATTAACATTGCATTTTTACAAGTATTCTTGTGAAATTTGGAAAAATAGCAAGAAAAACACACAGCTTAGCTACGTAAGATAAGACAGAGACTATATTTACTTCCAGTTCACTGAGAGATGAGTGAGCAGATGGAGTTCATAATTCACTAAGTCTGGGGTTTTCACTAATTTAGAGTGACAGTCTCAAGCCAAATCCTAGTGTTTCTTTGTTTAGTTAGCTTCACTAGCAAAGCAGTCTACAATRGAGAATATCTCTCCTAAGTCATACAGTTTGCTCTACCATGTCCCAGCTATTGCTCAGGGCTAGGCAGACCTAGCCCACCACGGTCCTTCCAAGGGCCATAACATCTTATCTATCCTTTTCTCACTGAATCCTTCTCCTCAGCCTTCATAGCTGGGATATACCTTAGATGAACAGCAGATGTGGAAAAAAACTAAGTTTCAAGTGAATCTTGATTGTGTATTTTGCTGTCTTTGCCTTTTTTTCCCCAATTTTATAATTGTGTCTAGCATTACTCTTTTGATGAAGTATATTTTATTCTTTTCTTTTCTTTTTTCTTTTTTTTTCTTGATAATAAAAATGACCCTTCTCTGATTTGGATGCTCCTTTCTTTGGTGCTGATTTGTTCACAGATATCATTCCGAGTGAAAGCAGATCATTAGTGTGCTACAAAGTCAAACATATTTTGGTGTTCCAGGAATAATTCCTTCTCCCAGCTGCCAGGGCCCACTAGTGACATCAGATGTCAGTTCAGTGACCTACTGTCACTGGAAATGTCAATCTTGTGACAGCTGTAAATCAATGTGCTTTTAATGATTTCACACATCTGGGAAATAAATGGTGATTTCAAGTGCACCCACATAATGTTTATGAATATAATGGTTGCAGTCTTGAGTGACAGTTAAATGAAATAATTATCTTTTCCTTCTATTTTAAATGAATCACTCATGCTACGTTTTCTTTAGTTATTATCTTTCAGGGGGAAAAGTGTGTCAAAAGTTGYATTACTGTACTTCTAGTATGCTTATAAGATGAACCAATCCTACTGCTGTTGAGAGCTTCCTGAATATCTTCAAGCATACAGTGCTTGAAAAAGTTCTCAAAACTCTCTTGGAATCCTCCCCATTACCTTCAAATGTGAAAGCAAAGAAGGAACAGGCTCCGGTAACCTTCTCACCTATGATTTAATGCTTTGTGAGTCTTCTGACTGAACAATTACTCTGACTACTAATGAAATTAAAGTACGTATTTCTGTTATATTGCCCGATTTATGGTGACATTTGCTCGTAAATAAATAAAAGCCTGTGCTGCTTATTTTTCACTCATAAGATCGACTTGTGACTCCACTAGGGACGCTGTTCAAGGTGATGAAAGAAGTATTGGAAATACTCCATATTCTGGAAAAGGTATGTTTGAATGAAGGATGGGTRTGCTGAGCTCCTTTAACTTTTTCAGTAATCACACAGTTTCTCCTGGGAATGAGCAAGCACTTGCCTTTCAAAGGATTCCTCAGCCGTGGCTGTGCAGACATTTGTCTTGCGTCCAGAGCCCACAATAGTCGATTAAGTAGCATAGCCGTGAACTATCCCTCTTTAAATAATTCTGTCACAATCTCACACTTTGACTTTCTTTAAGCTCTGCTTAGCTAATAATACATTTTGGATAAATACCACTATTAATTACTGAACCTTTAACCTCCTGTGGAAGTTGATTTCTTCTTGTCTGGAACCAGTTTCAAACCAAAATGGAATCCTGGAACCACCTCAGACCCGCAGGTGCTATCTGGGCCAGTCTGTCTCTGTGAAGTCTGTGGTCCATGTTGGCAAATATAACAGGCTTATCTACTTGCCATCTACCAACGGCAAATAAAACAAGATTCTTCTCTGGCCTGGAGGCCGAATGTCTCAGCATAACTTACATCTGAGCTACGACTAAACACTCTTCCCCCAACCTCCAAAACGGCATGGCCACATCTAGACTGCCCATGACCTGCGGTACTCCCCAACACGTGCCTGGACATGGTCTGGGAAAGCTCAAGGTGATTTGGGCCAAAACTGCGCCGGGGGTGGTTTGCTGAGCAGTATGCCTGCGTGCTGAGTGTGGGCCGGTGATCTCGCCTCTGCCCTGCGTCTGTTTGATTTACCTACATCCTGATGCAGCCTAATTGGCTGCAAGGTGCAAAACTAAGTACAAAGCCATTTTGCATGTGTGAGAGGAATATAAAAAACAGGCAATGTTCTTTAACCTCTTGTCACTGGTGGGGAGCATAAGAAGATAATCTGATTCCAATTACATGCRTAAGAAACAAAAATTCACTCTTAGGCAGGAAACTCACAGCCCATTTCCAGCTTTAAGCAAAATGTCATGGCCAACTTATAAACTGCTTAGAAATGGCTCTATTTAATGAAAGTGCTGACAGACCTTTAATTATATCCGTGAATGTGACTATATAGCAAAATAATTTTGAATTCTTCTTTGATTCTTGAGGTCTGAAGCAATTTTAATTCACTGTGAAGTGACATCTACCAGAGTACCAGTGTGAGGCACTTTATTTTAATATTTAACATATGGAATTACAAACTGATCATTTCCTAACTGTCTATAACTTTTATGCTGACTGCAAATTAATCTATTAAATTAAATGTATCAGCATTAATACCAAATGGATTCATGTAACTATGGAACACAGGGAATAATATATTATTAATCCTACTGATTTTTGCGTAACATATTCTACATACATATTATCATTATTGTAGCAGCCAAATCTATTTAACGTTGCATACTGCTTGAAGGTATGGGGCCTTTTTTCAATCCATTATAATTTTCCAAACTTCAACAGTTTGTTGCAAGTCTGCCCCTGCCAAACATCTGCCTAAGTCTGATGGACTTTCTTCTTTGCTTTCTGCCTTTTTATAATTTAACTGTTACAAGTAACCCAGTTAAAGGCATTGGAACTTAAATCATATAAAGATGAGATGAATTAGGGACTTATGTATATTGTTGAGCATCAGTCCAGCAAATAATTTTATATTTATCTAATGTWATGCCATGTAAATAATCCAGCTGATTCTAATAAAACGCATTTATGCTGTGAAAAAATACAACATGTCTATGTCTGCCTTTGCAGAAGAAAAGACCTTACTGTCTGTATTAGCAGCGTAAGCATTTCAGTTTAACAGAATAAAAGGAAGAAGTATGAGCTTTCATGTATGGTCAATATAACTTAGATACAAGGAAAGTACTCTCAAATATATTTCAATATACATAACAATATTTAGTGCTTCTCAAAATCCAGTATTCAAAATAATGTGCTGGCTCTGGAAGCCTGACTAAATATGAATATGCTTAATTTATTACCAGGATTGAATCTAAACATTTAAATTATGATTCTGATACTTTTCTAAGGATGCAGTTTAAGCACACTGATGATCTTATGCATCTGATGGAAGGATGGTCTCACAAACAAAGTGGTCACTTATAATTCTTGGAAATAATTAGAATATGTACATTATACTACTTTGCAGTTGAAATACATACATGCTCAAAATGCTTGTAGAAATGGTTATACAAAGATTTTATAGTATGAAATATAACAATTTGTTTAAAAAAAGAAAAAAAAAAAAAGAAATTTCATACCAGATCCTCCTGTTTAGTTTAATGGAACATCCTTTCTCTTAAAGTCTCTTGGTAAACCAGAATATTCATTTTCCCCTAAGTAGGAACACTTCTATGTACCATATAACCAGAGATGAGCTGTAACTATTGATAGCAAGAGAATGTTTTTAGCTAACATAAACAACTTTAGAGCCACATATTTCCATCTTGACAAATATTTCAAGATGGAAAAGAGGGATGATTTCCCTACTGATGCCAAAAGGGATGATTTCCATGACGTTGGTGGAGATACATTCATTTATTATATCTTTAGGTAAAATGAGCAGTGAAAAAAATTGGTGTATAGCTCCAGAAGCCCCAAAGGCTTCTGTATTGATGGGAAAGTAAGATAAAAGACTGACTCACAAATTAAATTACATTAAATGTAAAGTCCTTATATACTGGCTAAAAGAACATTAAATTAAATGTAATCACCTCAGTTAATAATCTTTGGGTCAAGTCACTAATTCATCTTGCTTTAAGCTTTTCATGATGCATTTGTCCAGGAATAATATGCTCCCACATAATTCACAAAAAACTCAGCTATAAAGCGATTAAAAAAAGAATTAAAAAAAAGCGATTTTTTTTTTTTTGGTAAAACCGTAATATAAGGCAGTTCTCAACACCTGAGGAACAGATAGAAAATAACAATGTAAAAGCCAACCATCGGGAATCAATATAAACTATTTCTTTATTTTTACAATACTCTAATTGCCTGCTAGTGAACATATCCATTGATCTTTTTAATAGATTATTAAAGTTGGGCTTACACATCCATACACAGTTAGGAGCAAATCATCCATTAGCTGAACGCAGCATATTCCTGTGCAGGGACTGCTTTGATTTAGACTAGGTAAACGGATCTGGACGCAGCGCAATTGTTGGAGAATTTAGGGCACATTGGGGTCCCTTCTGATGACGAGTGCAGGCTGAGAGGTTAAAATGTTAACGTTGAGCTGCTGAAACTCTGGCACCATCAGACTCATTAAAACAGAGTGTCACAGAAAGAACTGGGCTTAACCTTGCGCTGAGGCTGAGCAGGCTCCCCAGCTGTCAAGCAGAACCTCTCCCTGGAGAGAAAAACGTGCTCGTGCTGCACGGGAAGGTACTGCATACAAGTGTCTGTACAGGAGATGGGATGTGTTTGGAGAAATACACAAAAGTACACATGGGAGCAAAACAGCAGGAGATAAATAACTGTTCTCCTTTCAGAGCTGCTCAGGAGATGTAAAGGGTTTTTTGTTTATTTGTTTTTATCTTGGAGAAAGGTTTATTCTGTAGTTTGCATTGTCTTATCTTCCAATACTGATAATCATAAATTGACTCACATTTCAATAGTTTTTTTGTGAAAATTATTTGTGCTAATTTACAGGCTTCAAGCTCTTGCACAAACCTGTTTAATGTTTTTGGGAACAGCCACACAGACTCCTTGTTTGGGAGAGTCATGCTTTTAAATCAGGACTGGCCACTCAAAAACGTGAAGYGCACTGCTTCTGGATGCAATTAGGAAACTCTCTTGAGTTTTATATGGAGCCTGATACAGACACTATCCATTCTTAAAGATCCACACAAGTTAATGTGGTGGAGTGAACTGAACATTTGATTTTTGATTTTTTTGTCAGTCTTTCCATTGTGTATCCAATTGTATCAATATTTGATGGCCTAAAAATCTGTGAATAGAAGATTATTCAAAATTGTATATTCTACCTAAAGTTAGTTACATTAGACATTTTGCATCCTATTGCGTAAATATAAAAGTAAAATAGATATCTGTTTCACAAAAAATTTGCATTTATTTATTCTGCCAGATTCATAAAGATTTTAACTGGAATATGTAGTGAAACAAAATTTTAGTATTCTGTYACAGCTACAGTGGTAGATATGAATAATGACTTCAAATATGATCCCATCAGACAGAGGTAGCCTTTGCTCACAATCAACAGCCACAGTTAATGTTCTGGTAAAAGAAGTTATTTGTATGTTCTAACTTGTAAACAAGAACACACAAAATCTCTGGTGTCATATAATAAGGACAAAATAATACTAAAACTTTGGAAATTAGTAGACCAGTCAGACCAATTAGACCTGATGAATCTCCTGAACTTCTATGTTTTCATGCTTTTGTAAGGAATAAAACAAACTTTATTGCAACAGGTTGAACAACATAATAAGAGGAGCTACTGGAAAAAAATTCTTATAAAGATGCATCTTATGAAGATGGATTGTATGCGGTTAGATAATTAAATATCTTGTTTTGTTCAAATAAAGGACTATGTGTGTGAAAACTACCATTTCAGTAATGTGATATACTGCAGAYTGAAAAAAAATGCTTGTGTAGAATGTGTGATTATTCCTTCTTCTCTGTTTTCTGAGGCTTTAGGGAGAATAATTTCATACATGCACCTACAGACACAGGTAGCTGCACACCATTGGCTCAGATGGACATTGTGCATGTATACACATACTAAAGACAGATTATACAGGTACACAATGAATTTAAAACGAAGTAGCTATTAGTATTCAAACTAAAATAAAAGGAAGTCATATTCTACAAAAAATGCAACAATATTTGTAATATAAAAGAAAATGTAACCTGGGGAATACACATTCCCTATATTTATTTTTTATTTTAGCAAAACATAATCATAGCATCACCTAGTCCTTTTTTAGTGTTTCTGTATACCTACTCTGATACGAAGTAGCTGCATAAAGAGCATATTGTAAGTGAATTTTGGTACAGTGTAACACAYACAATACAATTTTATTATTGAAAATCATACTGTTGATTAAAACTCAATGGTTCAGCTTCAGAGCAAACTGAAAATACTTTTTCAGCAAAGTCAATAGACTTATGCAGATTAAATGAAGYGAATATCTGCCCCTACGATTGAAAGCTGTGAAAAAAGCAGTCCGCTGTAACATAATACTGTTATTTATGGGAAACTTTTCATGAAGAATAGCAGGATGTCAGCTTGRCAGGGCAGGGACAAAATACTGAAAGAAAATACAGACAAGGCAGGCATCTGCTTAAGCATGGAAACAGGCTGCTCGGGGAGGCTGGGGAATCACCATTCTTGGAGAGTCTAAAAAACAAACTGTATCCAAGGAAATTTATGTTAGGAGTTAGCTCTGCTTCGAGCAGGAACTTGAGCTAGATGACATATAGATATCCTTTTCAACATATTTTTCTCTGTTATTTTCTATGATTCACTGTTGTTTACAAAGAAACTTAATTTTTGGAAGAATTATAGTAAATGCTTTTAAATAAAAGCATCATCACAGAATTAGGCATAAGTATAATTTTATTTGATGTGAAAGAAATTAATCTACACTTTTTCCTTAAGTACTCATGACTCTTCTTACTTTTTATTACTGTTTATAAATTTTCTTTTAACGCCATAAAGCAAAATATATTTTTTTTTTATATCTAATTACTGGTTTTGAAGTGTCATTTTTTGATCTTGTGGCTTATCTTTTTTAACAGCTCTATAATATAAATCAAGATTTTTTTTATTATTAATGACCAAGCACATTCTGTACTTACTTTTATCTTATCTTTTAAAGTAAAGATGTTCRTTCAGTTCTTCTCAAGCTTTTCAGAACAGTGATGCCTCTTGGCTCATCTGCCTTGGTCTATCTGTCTTGCATATAGCTTGGTTCTACCAACAGCTCTGTATGGGGCATAGGGGTAACGGCTGTCTTCACATGTAAGCACATGCTGAGGTGCTGCCAGTACATAAGGTAAGAAGTAATTTCTAGCTCGTATAAACATTTAAAGCTGTAATTACATCTCTGTTTGCCTTTCTGTCCCCTCCTTCCTCTTCATCCACCTGAAGAGAGCAATGAGACATAAAGCAGAAATGATTTAACAGTGCCACAAAAGGAGCTCATGCCTCCTTCCAGCTTGGCTCCTCCCTATTCCCCCTCCAGGTTTGTACTTAATATATCAGCGAACTATACTATACAGGCCTTGTACAACCTGTCTTACCTCTCTAAGAATGCTTTGAATCTGCTGTGGGCCTGAACTTCAAAGCAGAGGTAGTTCACGGATTGAGAGAGACAAATTGCTTTAGAGATCTRTATTGATAAGTCTGAATTCCACAGAAATCTTGTGCCTGGACTAAAGAACTGGAAAGAACTGTACATTTTGGAGGGCCTCCCAGAGGAAGCAGCTGCCTAGAGCCAGGAAACAAGTTGGAAACAGGGATGTGTTTTTGTCGAAAGCAAGCAGTCCTYGTGTAGACTCTCTGACAACTTTCCATGTCTGAAAGTGGAAATACACTATATATGTTAAACATTCAAATTTATTTTATAAGTTTTATTGTAAAGAACGATATTTATAATTTCATCTCATAGAACCTATGCTGTCTCCAAAATCCAATTCAAGGTAGTGATAAATTTTCATGTACTGTGCTGGATTTCAGGCCTYGCAGATATAACTGGCCCTTGAGGTGGAATTTCACTCACTTAATTTTGGCYGCAGTCTAGAACTTTGCCTCTGAGCCAGTCCTCCCAGCTTCTGTTTTGAGTAAGAGGAAAGAAATACGTTAGATGAGTCTTATCCTGAAAAAGTGTCCTTTAGACAATGTGCCAGTGGCCAAGAAGGCCAGTGGTCTCCTGGGGTGCATTAGGAAGAGTGTTGCCAGCAGGTSGAGGGAGGTGATCCTGCCCCTCTACTCAGCCCTGGGGAGGCCKCATCTCGAGTCCTGTGTCCAGTYCTGGGCTCCTCAGTACAAGAGAGAGATGGAGCTACTGGAGCAAGTCCAGTGGAGGACTACTAAGATGATGAAAGGAATGGAGTATCTCTCATGATACTCCAGTAAATAAGGAACTCTCATGAGTTCCTTATTTTCCATTAAGATAGATCAGACTACTCTGATTAATCTTAATAATCAAACTGATTATTAAGGAAGCCTGGAGAAAAAGCTCATGTGTGGATATCTGTCATGTGATCAAGTAAATCTTTCTCTGGAGAGACAGCCGCAGCACTGCAGAAGTGGAATTCAGTTATGACTAACATTTCTTGCTGAGAAATAACAAAAATGGCCCATTTGTAATGCTCTGTTACTACTGTTTCTAATTATTTAAAACTAGATTTCATATTTCCATATTCCACTCAAGTCTGGGATATAAACATACTTTCAAACTTTAAGAATATCCCACCCATAATTAGAGCTTTCTGGTACTATAATATGTTCTCTCTCTCTCTCTTTTTTTTTTTTTTTTAATTTGTCACATTTAAAGAATCCAGGGAACCACAACACAACATGCATGG
>NW_028185038.1:9474400-9477758 GCF_003343005.1 Rhea americana | reverse complement strand
TTTTTTTTTTTTTTTAATTCTTGTCACATTTAAAGAATAGCATTCACAACTTTGTGGTTGTAGAATGACATTTGCAGGTCGCCAGCAGAAAGTGCTTATTGCTTTGCATACTTCAACATGAGAACATTATTCCCTAACTAGCTCCAGTCCTTGTTTAAATCGCAGTGCTGTAGAAATGATGGTGACACTGTCTACTGCAGAAAACATATTTGTCTGGAAAATGCAACACCTTTCTTCCCCTGAAAAGAAAAGTCAAAGCAAAAATCAGAAAGGGAGAGAAATATGTGACTGCTAATAGCACTCAGAAATAATTTATAGACATCACCAAGACTGACATAGGCCACTGTCAATGAAATTCGTAGTGAGACAAGTAAGGTCTACTCTCTCGATATATTTACTTATTCCTAACTTGCAKCTCATGTTAGAAGTCTCTGATCTTCCCATTTCAAGTTAAAGTTTACTCTTTAAAAATAACAAAGAGTGCAGAGTGAAGGCTGGGGTTTATTTCATACTGTTTTTTCCTTGCTGAGCTATGATTCACCCTCATAAATGTTTGCTTTAGTTTGGGGACTCCAGATGTTTACTTCCCTCTAGTGAGCACAGCAGTGAAACAAAGATTTGGGAAGTTTTATGATCAGTGAGTGGGTTGGCCACCTGTTGTTTAATTATTTTGTTTAATTATTATGATTACTTGGTACAGTTCTCTTTAGAAAGGATTAAAAAACAGATCTTTAATATAAAACAGAACTTTAATATAAAGTCTAATTTCAATTTTAATATTTGTAGTGAAATATCATTCAATTTACATGTTGGGATTTTATTAACAATTATCTTTACTGAGGTATTCATACTTCTACACTGATATAATTTTTTAGGTGTTATCTCCTTTCTTTTCTTTTTCTGGTTAAGGAGACCTATTTTACGTGATGACTTCAGAATCCTACCTCATTTTTTGGTCACATTTCCAGTAAGTTTTGCCACGCTTTCTCCCAATAATTTTATTGTATTTCCAAGTAGTCGTGTGTCCAGGTTTCATGAGCTCCATGTGTGTTCGGTTGACATGTATGTTTTTAATATAATTTAAGCGACAATTTTACTTTTATAATTTCTGATTTTATTTAATGGACATGATTTAAAAATATGGGCTTGATACTCAGTTGTGCTAAGACCATTTTATAAACACGCTATATTGTAGAAGCTTCAAATTATATAAAGTGCTGTAAGTATATATACATATAAAGCTCAATGGCTAAAAATCAGCCAAGTGCAGGTCAATATTACAAATAAAATATGCTTTTTTTTTTTTTTTTTTTTTTTTTTTTTTTTTTTTTTTTTTTTTTTTTTTTTTTTTTTTTTTTTTTTTTTTTTATTTTTTGCATTTACCCTTATTTTCAGATCCAAAATGAGCTAAATGATCGTTGTTTTGGTTCTCTGCATTAGAGTAAATGTGATTGTTTAAATGCATGGTACTTTCCACTCTCAGCTATGATGGTGAAAAAAATACATGTTCTTTCAATAGACTCTATTAACAGGTTTCCAAGTAGTATATTAATTTTTATCTTTCAGGCATCTTGCGATCTTCTAGTAGGAAAGGCATTCTTGTAAATTTAATTTACTTCTCTGACTTATTTTAATCAACTTGCCAGCCAGAAACTGAAAAGCTATCATGATGATGGGAGTATCCTTTAATGCAGAGTAAGATCCAGAAAGGAAAATACAATTTCTGTAAAAGAAAATTACACAACATGCCCACCCACTATTAGGGAATCCTTTGACCTCAAAGTGTTTCAAGTCTCATCTCAATCAAGCAAGCAGAAGTTGTAGCCAAGTCACGTGCTAAACACAAAATCAACATTGCATCAGCCTGCCAGAAGCCCTTTGAGACACGCAAAATATTGTAGACTTCCAGGAAGGAAAGTACATATATATTAAAAAAAAAAAAAAAAGGGAAAGCCAAACTTTCCATTTAGCAATGAAGCTTGTCTCAGGAAGGCTAAGTGCGAACAAACAAAAGAGGTGAGCGTGTGATGGACTATGTGGACTATTCTACAGGATGAGGGAAGGACTGATTATTTAACTTAAGTGCAGACAAATATAAAAGGCTCTGGCTAACATACACAACGTACTGATATCATCAGTGACTCGTACGAAGGGACAGAGTGCACCCTCCACAAGTTTGCTGAYGATACAAAACAGAGGAGTAGCTGGTACACCAGAGAGCTGTGCTGCTCTTCAGAGAGACCTGGACAGGCTGGAGAGTTAGGCAGAGAGCTGGGCAGAGCCACAGGCTGATCTGCTGGAAAGCAGCTCTGCAGAGAAGGACCTGGGAGTCCTGGTGTTGGTCCAAGTTGACCACGAGCCAGCAATGTGCCCTTATGGCCAAGAAGGCCAATGGTCTCCTGGGGTGCATTAGGAAGAGTGTTGCCAGCAGGTCGAGGGAGGTGATCCTGCCCCTCTCCTCAGCCCTGGGGAGGCCTCATCTCGAGTCCTGTGTCCAGTTCTGGGATCCCAATACAAGAGAGACGTGGAACTGCTGGAGAAAGTCCAATGTAGGCTACAAAGATGATTAGGGACTGGAGGATCTTGTCTGTGAGGAACAGCTGCAAGAGCTAGGATTGATCAGTCTGGAAAAGAGAAGGCTGAGGGAGGGACCTTATCAATGCATATAAGTATCTGAAAGAAGGATGTCAAGGGTCAGACTCTTTTCAGTGGTGCCCAGCTCCAGGAAAAGAGGCGATGGGCACAAACTGAAACACAGRCAGTTTCACCTAAATATGAGGAAAAAATTATTTGCTCTGAGAGTGACATAAAACTGGAACAGGTTGCCCAGAGAATTCGTGGAATCTCCATCCTTGGAGATATTCAAAAGCCACCTGGACACAATTCTGGGCAATATGCTGTAGGTGACCCTACTTGAACAGGGGGGTTGAACTAGATGATCTCCAGAGGTCCCTTCTATCCTCAACCCTTTTGTGATTCTGTAATACTGTGTGAACTAGCTTAACCTAAAAAGGAGGGTTGTTTATGCTTTAGATAACCAAATATCATTGAAAGAAGAATATTTAAATTATACAGAGACAGGCAAGTTTAAAGAAAACATCACAGTAAAGCAATAATGCAGGCCATGAGAAGTTATAAATAATAAATCTAAGAACAGAAGTATCAAGGAGTACTTTGATGAGGGATACTAAGCCACAAAAATAGTTATAATAAATAGTTATAATTACCGCTGTAGTAAGTACTAAGCAAAAATACTGAAAAGCTAGTAATCAATTTTCCAAGAGAAATCTTGAAAAAGTTAGATTTTTAATTTGGTTACTTGTTTGTAAAACCATACAGAAAATAAGGACAGAGAAGG
>NW_028185038.1:9381096-9474390 GCF_003343005.1 Rhea americana | reverse complement strand
TGCAAAGAAGTTGTGAGATGAAGGATGGGAAAGTACAACCTCTGCCACCCTCTTCCCAGGAATATGCAATATATCATGCTGTTTTTTTTTTTTTGGGGGGGGGGAGGGAGAGTAACTGAAATAACTTCTGTGTATTGTTACCAGTAATAAATTTGGATAATATGTCAAGATAACACACCAGTCTCTCAGACATAAAATTTTTTCTTTAAGGTCTCTCAAATTTCTGAAATATATGGCTCAACTTTCCATATCCAGATGCAACAAACACTCCCTTAATGTTTATGTTGTAAAAACAATATAAAATGTTGATCTACCATGATCTATCCCATGATCCTTATTAAATAAATTGTGAAATCTTCATAGGCCACCTAATAATGAAGACAGTTGGAGCAGAGCCTTCCAGACATTTAGCTATGAGTGGGATGGAACTTTTTTTTTTTTTTTTTTTTTTTTTTTTTTTAAAAACAAAACCTGTCAAATCCGTCAGCAGTTTCCTGGAGGCCGTTAGCTGAGTATACCTGGGTTAATCATTGTTCCCCAAAACAATACAGGAAGCAYTTGCTAGCTCCAGGATCCTGAAACTTCAAAAACATTGGGAAAAGGAGCTTGTGTAGATCTGAGGCCTCTTCTTGACTTTGGATACAATAGCAATCRGTCTCTTTGCTTAGTAAGCAAAAACTATACAGGTACAAACTTTATTAAAATTATGAGACTATCCTGAAGGTACAGATTTTAGGATAGGATGATAAATCATTCTCTGAATACATCTTCATATCTAAAGAAATCTTAGATGATGAGATTATCTAAATTTTAAATAAACCAGACTAGGTGTTTTTAAGACTGTGGAGATAAAGTTTACGTCTTGCAATAGTTTTATTTTTCCTTTCTAAGAACAGACATGCTACCCAACTACTTCAGCTCTGCAGTTCACAGACTACTTAATCTAGCTGATACCCACTTTTCTCACATTAGAACATATTACTGTCACTCACTATATGTTTATTGAGTAAAACAGCCAAAAATAATMCTGTGAGAACTTCGAACCAGTCTTCTTCCTGCCTATAATAAATCTACAGTTGCAACAATTAATTGAGTTGTAATTATAAGTTGTAAATGAAAACCTATCATTCAGAAAAGCAGGCAATATGTATACATTGAGTAAGGTGTCTATTTGCCTTTTGAGTGCAAATAGGTAATTGTTTACTATTGCAATCATTTTAGAAACTACATTTGTTGAGAAAATATTTACCTGATACGCACTGTGAATCATATGTGTCTTTGAAATGGATTATTAAGTACTTTCACAACCAAATCTGTGAACTTAAAAAGGAAAAAATGAATTGGCAACAGAATATAGTCTTCATTCTTATTACATTCTAGGCCTAGAAATAGAAGTGAAGTTAAACTGAAACCAAATATGAAAGAAAAAAAAAAAGATAATTGTTTGGTAAAATGTAGATTTGTCTCTGAACTGGCTTTTGTTTGAATAAGAGTCAAAGCAAATAWACCATATTTAATACTTCTGATACATTTTAAGTTAATGACATGGTAGAATAAAGGACAGTTGTGCAAATGAATCTAGGAGTTCAGTTCTGTATAAAGTTTTCAGACCTGTAATTTGTAATTAATAGCTAAAATCCTACTGCTTTTTTTCTCTATACAGTTTGAGCCTTTTGTGGCAAGGTGCCTTTTACATTTGGCACAGAATATATGTAACAGACTATGTGACTCTGAGGRCAGAGAGAGCTATTTTGATTCCACTATGCTGTGCTGGCAACTACAAAATTCAGGGCAGATTTTGCTGTTTTGTTAATAGATTTTATTGCAACCATTCACAGCTTCATGGCTCACCCACTGTTCTTTATTCTACCACATCATTAATTTAAACTATATCAATCTTTATGTAAATACAAATTGACTGTATTATATTTTGTTTCTAAATTAATGAGAAATCCCAAGGGAAGAGTAGGCAGTTTTATTTACCTTAGTAAATCGTTTAATGGAGTATTTAATAAGATAAGCATTCAAAACCATTTTCCTGTTTACAGGGAAAGACTAGCTGAGTGGCCCTGAGTTGATTCATTCCTTTTAATTGAGAACAGACTATAAAGATGTACAGATTCCCAGGCAAAACTGACTGACAGGTCCTTTCTTCTAACACCTTTGTAACGCATGTAATACTAGCTCTACACAAGGCATTAAAAGCCTGTGGCTCACAGGACACGTTTTAGAGCTTATCGCTGGCGGTTGCCTTTGAAAACTAATACAGGGTGATACATACCAATGGAGAAGTAGTAATTCATGCCTTTACCACAGTCATATTTTATAGGAGTGCTGTTTTAGTTCTGTGCTATCAGGTACAATTAATTAATAGCAGAATTTACCTTTTCCTTGATAGCCTTTGGCAAATGCTTAGTAAAGTATATTCCAGGAATTAGGACATATATGCAGACCACACATGAGGTGTGTTTAGCAAAATTAGTATGTTATTCTACCTGGTAATAGGAAACTCTATGAACCATGGCAAAGTGTAGTTCCCTGCCAAGTGTAATTTGGCTCATGTCCCTGGAATATTATGTACCAATTTAGACAACAGGAGAAGCGTTGTAGAAGGAAAGAGTAGCTAATGAACAGGGGGTAGCTTCAGCTTGCTGTTACTGTTGAAATGGTTTGTGCATTCTAGTGGAAAGAAGTAGACAAAAGAACATGTGAGAGTGTTTTGTTTGTGTTCATCCAACATTTAAATTTGAGTGTTTCTATAAAACATGCTGGTAGATCCCCACCCTTTATAACTTAGCAGTAGTGGAKATGTATTAGAAAATATCAATAACCRATAAATCATCAAGTAAATTTAAGTTTCTAATCATTGAAGCTAATGATCGTTATTTGCAATGACTGAAAAGGAAAAGCACTGTTATGTCTTAGCCTATTCCTTTAACTCTTCTCAGTGACTTGCAGGACTTCCTGAGATCGCTGCTATCCATCCAAAGTGTAGGAGATATAATCAGGGCTCACTATGATCACACGTTATCTGTCAGTCTTACTGCCTCAGGTGAAAGTTTGCAGAGATGCATTCCTAGGTTCATATCAGATAAGTACCTGAACAAGTATTAGTATGGATTTTAACCTTAATAAAGATCTGAAACTTCAGCAATGGGTACAATGGAAGATGTCTATTTATAACTGATTTTTTTAGAGCTAAACTGTGAATGGTAACTTTGTATTTACTGTGGGAGATATGGGGAAATCATTGATTTTAGCATTTTTCATTGATAATATATTTCAAATTAAGTAGTGTAACCCTAGACCAATAATATAGTATTGCCATTGCCTGCATCAGACCACGGGCTTTGTATTGAGTTTGCAAGTCCTGAGGGCCAAGGCTTCTCAGACATGCGTTCTCTGAACTCRTCATGACCTGCCTGTAGCTTTGGTTTTCACTTGGCTTAGCTGCAACAACAATTTTTCTCCTGACGAGTTGACTATGGCTAATTTGTTTTACATTAGCTTGTCTCTGTATGGTGCAATCACAGGTTTATAGAGACCGCAGCAGCCAGCGGTTCCTCCCCGCGGCGYGAGCTACGCGCGGCTCCAGCGCGGGGACGCGGGCGCAGAAACCCCGGCGGCTGCCGCAGCAGAGACCCGGCGGAGCGGAGACCCAGGMCGCGGCGCGGAGGAGCGCGGGCGCGCGGTGATGAGAGACGGGGCAGCGCTGGCACGGGGACCCCGCGGCTGCGCACGGCTCGCCAACAGTCTGCTGAAGAAACGCAGACCTGGAGCTGGACACAACTGCTTTAGGGGCAACAGAGAGCTCAGAGAAACCCCGTCCAACAAATGTMAGGGGCACCACATGTAGTAAACTCAGAGTTAGCATGGAGCAGTGGACCAAAGAAGAAGGAGAGAAGAGCAAATGTGTGTTAGCAAATATTTAAAAGTATTTTAAGTATTTTTTGATTCCAAGTAGATCCTAAAGAGTGAAAGAAGAAACCATCTACATCAGCATCACATTCTCTTTGCTGGCAGCAGCGAAGGGCTGTAGACAACTTGCCATGACATTCCCCCTTCCCCACCATCACCGAACTGACGGCACCAACCTTGGCAGCAGGAGCAGGAGAAGGGTGCGTCTAACACCAGGAAAAGGGATAGAAACTAGGAAACACCTGTATAACAATTTTAAATAAATTATTATTATTATTATTATTAATATTATTATTATTATTACAACATGTCATTTTCAGAAGTATTCAGTTTTTGTCATTTTGTATCTATTTTTCTGTAATTAGATCTGGACTGATAACGGTTCTTGTATTGGTCTATTCAGATTTCCATTAAACTAACAATAAGTTATCTAAGAGKTTTTTYTCTTCTTTKCCCATAAGCAAGATTTTGAGCATAAAGATAGAAATAAAATACCTTAAGCCATAAATATCAAGCATTTCCTACTAGCAAATTTTGCGCATGAAGAAAAAGGACAAAATAATACATTAGAGGATACAACCAGGAAAGTGCTTTATGTGAAAGACCTTTAAGTATTCCCCAGTTTATCAGTATCTATTCATGGACACTATTCATGGCTGGGATCTCCGAACTCCAAAGGCCAAACTCAGCTTGATACTCTTGTCCATACTGATGTCTTTGCTGAGAACTCGTTGGAATTTGAAATCAACAGGAATATCCGTGAGTTTGTCTGTGCTGATTATAGTTTATATACMCTAACTGATATATAGCTGCTTTCTTTTGTGGTTATCAGTCTAAATATATATTTTTTCACTCAATAGCAACTGCAGACAATTACTGATTTGTAATATCATCTAATAAGATGATGATTTGACATATGTGTGTGCATGCATATCTATGAGTTATACAGGCATGTGTTGTGCAAGGATGCACAACGGATGTTGCAGAAATGAAGAATGAAATGCAACTGAGCTTATACTACTAAACAGGACTTTGTTTTATAGGATGTGAATGATGAACCTCCTGTCTATAGTCTGGCATATAMAATAATATATTTAACAACTAAGAATCCTTTTCTTCACTTGGAATGTTTGCATAGATTCACACAATCAGTTCAGTTGTTCTATTATGAGAAAAAATAGTGGCATACATCTGTTATTTGTCTCTCTATATTACTCCAGAAAAGTTCTAAGATAAAAGCAAAAATTAAATGTTATGATACTAGGTGCTCAGTGAATCTCATCAGTTTAGAAACTAGATGAACTACATGATAAAACTAAAAAACTTGCAATTTAATCTTCTATTTTTTGTCCTTAGCCTACAGACTCATTATTTTCAGAAACCACAAATAATTGTTTCACATTTCTCCTTTGGCAGCTGGTTAGACTTTCCAGCATGGTGCATTTCGMGCAATTCACGATATCGCACTTACAGCCACTGGCTGAAGTGACTGCAGAATTAGATGGGAAAAAAACTATCCAGCTGACCACAATGGCATTGTATTAGTACCTTTAATTCTAGGACTGCTATTCTACTTACTATTAACATCAACATAATAACAGCTACAGTAAGTGCTATATTTAGTACTTGTTTTTCTTTGAATTAGTGTTACACTTTTTCTATAGAAGTCAGAGAGTAAATTAAAATTTCAGTATGGATTCTCTGCAAGTACAAAAGAAAGATGCATTATCCTCTCTTTTCTCCTATTCCCCGAACCAACTGAGTTTCCTACATCTTACTGGTTAGCATTTTATTATGGTAGTGCCCATTCAATACTGTTCAGTATTTGCAAAGAGATCAACAATTGATTTTTTTTCTTCATTTAATCTTATGAATGCACTTTGCTAATGTAAGATTGTAATTTGTCTCTGATCTTATAAAACAGGATAGAAAAAAAGGAATAAAATATCTTGCTAAAGATCTTATGTGTTCTGGTATCTGGTATAATTACCTGAATTATTGACTTAAGAAATACATTTAGTGAAGAAAAGCCTTTGAAAGGAACATAGGATGTTCCATCTCCTATATTCTACTATGTGAATGTTTATTCCACAATACTTAGTATATAGGAAGTATATAATATATAGAAAGTATATTCCTGTATACCTAGCGTATAGAAGTATACTAAGGCAACTGTATTCCTAATTAAGACCCCACCCCYTTTTTTCCCCTAAAATTAGGTGAGAATAATCTAGAGCAAGTTTTCAGGTTTCCTATAAATATGTTGAAAAAGAATTTGACGATTCAATAGTGTGGCTCTTAAKTCTGAAACTAAGCCACTAAGAGGAAGGCCATGTTATCTTGCAGATTTCTCTGTCCTGGGTAAGATGTAAACCTTTTTCTTTAAAGAAAATACCAATTTTTGCAAGAATTTGAGGTTTAACATCAGTATCCTTGCCAAATTTCTGTGTGGCTGATGACATTGTACCCCTATGAATTTCTCTGCATGTTCTGCTAGGTATCATATTCACCTTCTTGTCATTGCCTATACTAGTGTCTTAGAATACTAATAGCGTATTTATAAGTAGATTTTACAGAGATTTCAAATTCTCCCTTCAGCTKCCTTTCTATTTAAGAATCAGGAGAAAATGTTAGATTCTTCCTCATGCAGTAAAGCGTTTTAATGAAACACCCTAAACAGATTGCTTAGCCCATGGGTACGTGTCTGCATATTGTGTCTGTACACATAAATACAGATATAGTTATTTTACCTTGTTCTTTTAAGTCAGTCTCTCCTGATTTTTCTCTTTTCTCTTCTCTTCTCTTCTCTTCTCTTCTCTTCTCTTCTCTTCTCTTCTCTTCTCTTCTCTTCTCTTCTCTTCTCTTCTCTTCTCTTCTTTTCATAGCTCTTTGCCTATCTTATTTTTAAAGATGGCTTATATGCATCTTCTTTATAAATAGAGAAAAACTTTTTGGTTACCGATTCCAATAGGACTCATGGTACTTTGATACCAGCTGTGGTATTCAAGGCATGAATTTGCCAATGTACCAGAAAGCAGAACCTGCCAGATGAAAAATAATAAGTAATTATCGGTGGTTTATTCTTCTCTCAYATCTGAGCAGTTTCATGCACAAATATAGGCATTCAGTTAGGCACCAAAATTTGTGACAATTTGCCCAAAGGAAAAATTCAAAGAGAGCCTAGATATCTACAGTGCACAGGGGTATGACCAACATCAGAAAAATAAGCATATCTTACAGGGAGCAACCAACCTACATGACAGCAATTGAAAAACACAGTTATACATTATCCTGTGCCTTGCCACACTTATGCACCCAGTTCTGGTATACCTACAGGTCCAGCCTTGAGTTTCTACTTGTTCTTTGAAGAAACTGAGGAAATTTTGCTCTTTTCTAGCTGAAGCAACTTAAGACAATAGTTTCTCCACTTGCCTTTTTCAAAATAACCTAGTAAACAAACACATTAATAAACTGCCTGGCAATTCTGATGCCTGGGGTTTGCAGCTTCTGCACAACTCCGTATTTAGTGATAGGATGCTGATAGGAGACAAAGGGTTTGGTGTCCTAYCCTAGGACATGATGAAAAAAAAGTCAGAAAGTGTACCTTCTTCCCTTTTAACACGTGTCTTCTGAATCTGGTCCCTAGAGAGCTTTGCTCCTGAATARGAGCTTGGCCCTTACCAGCCCAGGTCAAGTCAGCGCTGAACATGGGCATGGGGGGGRCTGTGGATGTCTAAAGAAACCAGAGTCAATACGTGGGGGCACTTAAATCACAATTTTGACTTATCTTTTCCAGTACATCTCAGATTTTTTTTCAACAGCTGAAGTCCTTCCTGGGACTGAGGCTAAAATACTTTTGCAAACATCCAGGGACTAAAGACTTATAAAGACCCCAGTGGAACTGCACCAGGCCCAATCCCTATGGAAACACTGAATTTATCTTTCCTGTGCAGTATATTTATTTCAGCCTATTTCTTTRAGATATGCTAGTCCCAGGATAACTTTCACTTTGTTATGACCTGTCCAAATTTCTAAAAATAATACAATTCTGAGCAAGATAGCCCGCTAAGTAATTAAGCTGCGACGCCAGGAAATCAAATTAAAAAGCCACAGCCATAAAGAACTTTTGAGTGTCAGGACACTTGAAGACTAGACATAACAGATGGTAACTCTCTAAWTCTTTTAATTTTATTGTTCTGTGACATAATATTGAAATAAATCTTTCTCTTTCTCACGTACACACACATTCAGTTACAGACATCCCCAGTAAGTGTTCAAAAATATTGTTAATTCAGTCTTCTGCTCATCTCTAGACAATTATTTCAGTACTGTGGCAAGATAGTAGTGACTGTTGCAGCTACTGAATCATGTCCTCTTCTGTCCAAAATGTCTGCGTAAAAGATCAAATTCACTATATGCTGCAAGAGTGGAGAAAAATGGCCTGTAACTATTAAATTCTGTTCATGAGAAATATTATTTTTTTCACAGTGTTTGTGAATTTTCACTCCTCAAAGCTTCAATGAGTGAGTGGTCATCTTCATTTTGGTATTTCACAGAACTGTGAGAAAATTTCCTGAGTAGCAGAGAAAAAATATCTAGGATTATTCAGAGAGAATCCAGTGAAATGTTACAAAACTCTTTTATTAGTTCATGGCTATATGAACTGTGAACCTGTGTTGAGTGGCAGCACTGTGGGCTCAATCTGGTGGCTGAGAGAGGGGCCATAGTACTGGGCACCCAGTACGCTGACACCAGTGCTGCACCAGATTTGTGGCAAATGAATAGCTTCAGGAAACAAGCAGCTCTTTAGAGAAAATATATGAATTTTTTTTCTGAAATTTCACTGAAAAGATTGTGGTATTGGAATTAAGACACTTAGATGCTGAACAAGGTGGGATGCACATKACTGAGAGAGAAGGGAAGAACAAGAATGCCTACGCGATCAGATGGAAAATAGGAAAAAGTATTTGATATTCAGCAAGTCAAATACTATGGAATGTATCACCAGAGGAACCAGAAAAAATTTACAGGATCAGATCCGACAAGCACCTTCTCCAAGGTGTGCAGGTCAGCAGTGTCTCCATAGGCTCGCTTCTTAAACACCTCCRAGCAATGACAAAATGAAAAACTGCTGAACACTCATGAAACCAATAATGAGTTAAAAAATGAAGACATTAATGTTATAATGGAAAAGATACAGCAGGCGAAATGAGGAAACCATATTTTATACCTCATTATGAAAGATAAAGCTGAGCTAATCAGAGGTTTGCAAGACTATAACTGCCTAGGGACCTGCAATCATACTCTTATTATATTCAGTATAGGCATCTCTATCTGATAATGTCTAATATATAGGGTATTTTTCTAAAGAGAAGACAAAGAAAGAGGGAGCTGACTKAAAAAGATTTTATGATAGAAAATGTAAAGACGATTTTCTCACATGGCAGAAAAAACGTTGTTCCAAAAACAAGAACAGAAAAGAAAATTCATCTTATTCTCTGGAAAAATAAAGATTAAGGAAAAATGAAGTGATAAAAAAGGTAAAACAGCTGAGGAGGGAAGTAGAGTAATCTGATATGATATTTAGAAAATGTGAAATGAGAAGAAAAGAGAGAGAGAGATGAAGGAGGGAAGGGAAGAAGGAAGGATGGGGGAAGACAGGGAGGAAGCAAGGAAGAGAGAGAGAGTGAGAGACAGAAAGACAGAAAGAAAAAGAAAGAGAAAGAAAGAARGAAAATAGAGAGAAAGAAAGGAAGAGAGAAAGAGAGAGAGAGAAAAAAATAAAGTGAAAAAGAAAGAGATAGAGAGGGAAAGAGAGAGAAAGGAAAGGAAGTAAGTAAAGAAGGGAGGGAGAGAGAGAGAAAGGGAGGGAGGGAAGATAAAGCCAGGGCATGATGAAGAAAAATGATTTTTTAAATGAGTTTAAAAAGTTTAGCAATGGTAATGGACTGTTACTGGATGGAGATGATAAGAGATATCATTGTTTCAGATATCTTCTCTAAATATTTCTCTTCTGTATTTGAAAAGAGGTAGGATGATGCACTTACGAGACTAAAGTAGCACTTTCTAGTCTACTACTAGCTCACTATAAGAAAACACATTTTCAGGGAATTAACATTTTAAAAACACGAGATTAATCCTTCTATTGACACCAGTGGGTAGACAGTCCATTAGTGGTCTGGGTTAATAAACAAGCAACGTTTGGAGGGATTTAGTTAGGACTTAAAATTAGAAAGAATATAAAAGTTAACTTACATCTGAAAAAATGCAGGCTGACGCAAAGGGTTGCTCCAAAATAACACTGCTGCCTGCAATGTTGCAGTGAAGCAGCTTTGGCTGGAGAGAGACAGATGATTAATATTTGTGCTGGTTTGAATGGAAAGAAGACACCCCCTTAGTTAGCCTGTGTGTTGTGGCAAGGACTTTGTGTGGGCTCTGTGTGACCAGCAGCAGTAGCTGCCCCCATAAATGGTGRAAGGCCAATTAAAGTACTTCCAAATTTCAAAATTAAATTTCAATTTCAAATTAAAATTTGGGATATTAAATTTAAATTTTCTTTAAATCTGTGCGAGATGGGGGAAAATGGTGAAAACTTAGTAGGGCTGCATGGTTGTTGTTGTTGAGGACTGTGGTTTAACAAGCCAGGTAAGCCTTGCACTTCTTTGATGTGTTGTATTATGGTGTTGTCCCTAAAACCTCTGGAGAATGAGCCCAGAAAAGCACACTGAACGGCTTAAGGAATGCCTGCCAGAGCCAAAAAGAAGTTGTTGATGTGCTGTCACCTATYGGAAAGGAAATTTGTAATGGGCTTTTAGATGGAAAGACAGTTGGCCAAATATTCAACACTCTCCTTAACTATCTGAAATGATACACAGTTAAACAGAATTCATGGATGACATGAAAGTTGGCAGAATGGTGGGAAACAAAAGATAGTTGTATCCAGAAATCTAGCTTTCCTAGCAGTATCCRTTTAACAAAATGCCTTTCAGACTGCTGAACACAAAGTGATACACCCAGAAAGAATGAAAGTGTGTCTGAGCTGCAGACGCTATCCTAGTGCCCCTAAGTGAGTATCGTGGTGGGAAACATAAAATCACTACAACACAGAGGACTGTAACATGAAAGCTGGTCTAATTCTTAAGTGTATTTCTGAAAATATAATCAGCAGAGTGGAGAGAGGTATTTTCCTTCTGTATACATTGCAGCAGCATACTGCCTATGTTTTGACGTCCAATTTTTTTAAAGAATGATAAAGCATCAAAAATGTAGAAAAAAGCATAAAAACATTATTCTAGTGGTTGAAGAAATTTGCTTAATCAAAATACTGATTTTGCAAAAGGAAAAGACTTAAGGCGACAATGACACAAAGCTGACTTACTTAATTACAGTGCCTACATACCTTCAAGAAAATAAATATTGAGCACTATTCAGGTCTTGTAATAATCTACAAAGTTATGAAAACAAAACAAAACAAAAGTTGGAAATTGAAACCAGAGCTCTTTAATTTAGATATAAGGCCTAGCCAATTTAACTGTGTGATTAACTATAGATGAAAAGTRTGAGGAAAGCAGAACATTTTCAGTTTCATTTCTTAATCAAACTGGATGATGTTTTTGTAAATATAACTTACTAAATTCAATGAAGGAATAATTAACTCAAACATAAGGATCCCCAGAAGTTGATCAAAATAATTTTTAGAATCTTAAAACATAATCTGCTTCCTTTTGTAAAGTATCTCTGTAATYTCTATATTCATTATTATTTTGATGTTAGCTGATGCAGTATTTGAACTTCCATGTTAAAAGCTGACCAATATGACACAACATTTTAAACCTTAGTGCAAATTTCTAAATTACTTTCCTCTAAATTATCTCTATTTCAGTTTTAGTTTTAGCATTCACACAATGAATATCACACTGCAAGACTGAGTATGCTCTGCAGATAATGTTTAACAGTATGCTACACTACCATCTTCTGGAAAGAGATGAAAACAGGCTTTTAGCTGTTTAAAATCTAAACTTTTTTTGTGCATTTTCTTCATCGCATGTAGAACATATGCTGATTATTTTCCAAAGTCAATAGCAGTTTTCTCTGAATAGGATAAAAACAAAATGAAAAGATTTTACCTTTTGCGTTTAAAGAATACTATTGTTCAAGAGGGAGTTTTTCTTCTCTCACTTTGTCCTGTGCTTCACATTATAAATTGTGACATTTTAAGACTTATTAACAAATTATTTTCGCAGTATATGAAAGTCTGTCCACATTAAGACAACTTTGTAGTAAAGGACCCTCATTTCATCATTTGAAATTCAGAATCAAGTTCTTTTCGTATTGTCATTAAAATCAGCCTAGAAAGCAAAATTCATGCTGCATCCAAAGTTTCAAAAAATTCCAGCAGTTGTATCCAACTTGTGGGTTGGCTCCTTGCAGAGATAAGGCTGTTTTTGAAGGTCAGTCCCGGGAGCTGAGGGGCTAGATTTYGGTGTAGTAAGCCAAAAAAAGGAAACATTTTTGAACCAGATAAAGCAGTGAAGGGACTGCAACTGGAACTGAACTGGAACTGGAAGCTTCTTCTGAAATTAAAAGTTCTGTCCTAAATTAGAAAAAAAAACAGATTTATCAGGTCCCCTGTGAAAACATGAGACAGTATCGTCCTGGTGTTAATGGCTCTATATTTCACCTTCTAGGTACTGAATATTTTATAGGATTTTTTTTTTTTTCGAAAAGTGTTTATGTACTATGATAAAACTCTCTTTTGGGGGCATGTTTTATTTACGGGCATCTTTCTTTTGTGAAGAATRAAATGAGCAGGTCTGGGCTCGTTAGTGTAATCCCATAGTCCCCGTTGGCTGCTCATTAGTAATCATTAGGTGAGTAGATATAAAGAGATTTATGTGTAATACCCAGATTTGTGTTTTCTCACTGATTTTCAGGTATAGTTCTGTGTTTATAATTTCTGTRAGTTATATCAGACTCAACCAAAACTTTATGTACAAACATCAGGTAACACGTAACACTGCCTTTTATGCTGAGGTTGACTATCCTTTTAGCTATGACTTCGATTAGCAAATGGGACAAATCATGGTGCATGTAGAGCTAGTAACGTGCTAGTAAAAGGCAGCATACTGAATTCTTTTGGGAAATATTTACTCTAGGAATATGTACCCTAGAAGAAAGTAATAGGAGAGACATCTAAAAAACTGCATAGTGAACTCAGAAAAAAAAAAATCTTTGTCTTGACACCACTGACTACCATATTAGATATCTGATGAAGTTAAACAGTTTAGGTTACTTTAAGGGAAAACAAAACTTTAGAAAGAAAGACAAGCATGTATATCTACCAAACAAAGAAAAATATTTAAAATTATAACTGTTTTACTGTGACCATGTGTGCTACTTCTGCTTTCTGTGTTCCTCATTTCCTGTGTGAACTTGCAGGCTGAGGTAGCTAGCGAGGAAGGAAACAATATATATATTTTTATCTATATTTTTTAATTTGCATGTTTCATAATTTCAAAGTCCAAAGGTAATGCTGAAAATGTAGTGATGCTTTCTGTAGGGAGTATGCTTTATTTTTTACGGTTTTGATGTACGCATAGGAAAAGAAATATGGACAGATATCCTCTTTTGCCTGATATTCAAGTAGAATTTTATGCTTGTGTTCATTACCTTAATGTGTAAATAACCCAGTGATAAATTAGAAAGTCAGTATGGTAACTGCAGTGCACATTTAGGCAGCTTTAACAAGGGCATGGCAGAACAGAGGACAGCGAAGATGATAAAAATTCTGTGAAAGTTAAATAACTGAAAACTTATCTGAATTGTGAAAAGAATGGTATTTGATGACAATATTTTGGTGTTTATTAATCAAAATTTAAAGATTTTTCTCTTAAAATTTGGGGTTTGTACTTAAATTTTGCTTCATCAAGGACTRAAAAGGAATTTGTTTTAAAAATAGAAATGTTCAAGTAATCATAACATCTAATACTGTAGAGACATAAAAACTACAAGATAATTTAGAATGAATGGGAGAATACTCTTTGTTTAATTTAAGTTACAAGGGGAATTCTAAGCAGGTACAACATTTTAATTAGATTAGGCTGTATAAATTCATATCAAAAGCAAATATATCCATCACAGAATCACATAGAATCACAGAATGGTTGAGGTTGGAAGGGACCTCTGGAGATCATCTAGTCCAACCTCCTTGCTCAAGCAGGGCCACCTAGAGCACGCTGGACAGGAGACTCCACAACCTCTTTGGGCAACCTCTTCCAGTGSTTGGTCACCCTCAAAAAGAAGTTTTTTCCTCATCCCTCTCTCTCCATCTCTCTGTTTGCAAATACTTTAATGATCTATATACTTGGCTATTTCACTGTGATTTTTTTATTTGCTTCTACTGCTATCCTACATATTTTAACTGTATAAGTCATGTGGTATTTTGCTTGTTCCTTTATTAAAGATTTCCRTAAGTACTCAGCAAGACAAAATTTATCTTCCAGAATTGAATTTCTGTAAAAGTTGGACATTATACCTTTAAGCTGATTTCTAAGATTCAGAAGCTATTAATGCTCAACTGCTTGATGTTGGAATTAATTGAACATGCAAGGATGGTGAACATAATAAAATGAAAATTTGTATTTCGATTCACCTGAGCACTAGCAGAAAAATATTTTTATCATAGTCCTAGATGTAATAGAAGGTGTCCAGAACACTTGACTTCACAAAACCTAGTCCTGTAGAAATGTCAACAGAGTTTTGATGATTACATAGTTAGAATTGCTGTATGATCTAAGATGAAATGGTTGTTTTTAGAATGTGCTTATATGTACCTCTCTTCCTCTCTTCATTTTTATGATTGATGTGCCAGATATGAAGAAAAAGACCCCAAACTCTACCTTCATATTTTTTGCATTACCAGGTAAATGATATTGTACTAGGTTGAATCTCACTTTACTAGAATGCTGGCTTTCTACATTATTAACTGTAACAGTAGCCCTGGTTTTGATATGCCTATTTACCCTGGCATTTTTTTTTAAGGTAAAATTTTGCTTAAATATTCTTTGCCATGATTTYAATTCATACTATTAAGAGTGAGTAAATTAGGAAGAGAATCTGTAAGAGTAAAAATTAAGAACRTAATTCTGGAAAGATTAGAACAATCCCCATTTATTTAAAACTACCKTTCACCTGTACATCCACAGATAGGTATACCGATTTCACTAAAATTATTTTTGTGTTGAGATTTTTTCAGTGATGATACAAGTCTAATTAGTATTTTAATGATGAAAATATTATGGATCTGGCTTTATAATGAAAATGAATTATATTTATGTGTTAATGCAACAGGAATTTATACATAACTTTTTATATTGTTCTCTGAAGTCTCAACATTCAAGTTTAGCTTTCTTGGATCATTCTAAAGAGCAATGAAAATATATGTTTTTTTGAGTGGGTGACATACAAAAAGATAAAGAAATAAAACATGACTGAGTGATTAGTTTGCATATGCAGTGTTATGAGACTCTTACTATTATTCTGGAATATGTTGAATCTGCGAGAAAAACCATGTCTCAATAGTTGCTTAATATTCAGAAATGCCTTGTTTTTTTTTCCTTATAAAAATGCATGCAAATGAAATTCCATTAAAGCTATATACCAAGCCAGCAATATTGTCAGCAAATTCTATTCTGGGTATACAAACAAATGTTAAATTGGTCTTTTTATAACACAAAAATGTATCTCTTATTCTCAAAAAAAATCCATGTGTGGAGGCCATTACTTTTCTTTTAAGAAACCTCAATATTCAATGGAATTATTATACTTACCAGAAATGTAAAATATGCAGCTATTTATAAATTTAGATCAGAGTAACTGTAAATAAATTATTTAGAGAACGTGGAGATTATCCAACATATTTTTATTAGTTGAAAGAGAAGGAGTAAACCWCTTTTGAAAGAGTGGAAAAATGAAGACTGAGTCCAGCAGACATGGAAAATGAGTATTTTCCCTTCAAACTGTGGCATAGCACAGCAAACAATTAAAAATCTATGAAAAATGGATCTGAAATGAAAATGAATGTGTCGTTTTCCAATTTTAAACCACRTCATATTAGTGTATGCAATGTATTTTTACAGGTATAGAGTGTGGTCTCTCCTGGACCCAGTAACGCTGTCAGCTAAAAAGACTGATGTTGTCTTAGTCCCAGACCTGCTCCCCACGTGTGCACGATCTGTGTCAACGTCACCCTGGCCCCCGAGAAGCACGAGGTTGAGCCTGGATCCGTTTACTACTAGCGAGGGGTTTCTGTGCCGCTGTTTACACACGCGTCCGTGGCTTGGAGTTAGCCTGGGAGGCCTGGGGGTGATCTCCGCTTGGAMAGGTCGGCTCACCCGTGCTTCAGCTCCCCGTCTGTAAAACAGAAGCGGCGGCACCGTCCACTTTGTAGGAGCGCGACGAGGCTGAGCGAGTGCAGCTGCTCAAGGTTGGCTTCTGAAGGTACTTAGAGACTGTGGTTGTAAGGGGCTCTGATGGGAACTAGATAAAACTATCTGATGTTAAGTAGTGCACAGTCGTACAATAAACAGGTAGAGATAGAAAAGGCAAAATAAAGACAAAAAACCCCAYTTTCATTTGCTTTCAAATGTTTTTATCATATTAACAATAAGATATTGAGGTTAATAGTGCAGTATATTTAGTATCAATGTCTTTAAAACACCCATCTGAAGTTTAAGTGTCCAAAAAAGAGCTGTTTAATAACTATAAGTTAATTTCGAAAATTTTAGTTGAGTGATTTAATACTTATAACCTTTGCAGAGAAGCAAGAATGGAAAGCAAAACTAGAACAGACCAAAAGTTATTAAGCTAGAATAGTTTTTAGATAGAATATGTTGGCCTTGTCACATTCAGAAGTATCATAAGATTGTACTTTGTGGATTTCTCAAAACATTAGGATGAGGATGAAATGATTCTTTTTGACTTTATTGTTTTAATTTTAATTGAAAATTAATTATTTCAAAATACTTATTTTTATGGAAAAATCTAATATTTTGTTTTTCCACCTGCTTTAGGACAAAACCAAAATTCAGAATTTTCTGAATTTCAACGTACTAGGGAATAGCGTCTGTTCTAACTGGTGTCATGTACAACAATATGTGTTATGAAAACGCATACCTCCTGTTTTCACAAAAGCATTGTAACAGTAGAGGCTGAGATTTTATCAAATTATGTTCTTGATGCATTTTGGGTATTTACTGGACAGATACTTTTCCATAGACTACTTGACTCACTAAAGGAAGCAAAATTTACAGGCACGTATTGATGGTAGTGATGTTCACTGATAGGTAGAACAGAAATTGGTTATTGTCCACCAAAGGCGATTTATGTGGGGAAAATTGAGGGGGTTATCCACTCCAGGAGTTACTCTTCTCTGTGGAGGAGGAAAGAAATGTTAGTTAGAAATGTTGTGTGAGTTAATGACGGTTATTTATTTTTCTCATAGTGTTCAGTAATATAGGAAGAATATGCTGTAGAGCCAGGTAAAATACAACATTAATATGGGAACTCTTTTTCAGGTAACTCTTTACCACCTTCATCTGATATTGGATGAAATTAGGAAACTCAAGATATGATCTGTTTATATTAAATATGAATATCTGGATATCTTACCGAACATCAGCATCAATACRTGAAGAAATCTTTTTCTGCTGAGCTGTACCACGCGTACAGTTTAYGAGCATAGTTGGCTCCTTCTGGGCTCTGGCTCGCTCTACCTGTGTATTTTTCATTTCTATGGATAAGAACGAATCATTATTTTACTCTTGGCTCTCCCAAGAATGGCATGAAGGAGAAGCTTGACTTTTGCCCTTCAGTGACTCCACCTCGATCCAACAACAAGAGTAGGTGTCACAGGCATGTGCTAGACTTCAGCCATCCCTTTTATATCATAATAATTTTCATCTCTGAACTTACTCATTCCCRAGAGTCAGTAAAGAGCAGTTAAGCAGCAGGAGTAGTTATGGGACAGAAGAAGAGATATAACAGACGTCAGCAATTAAATYTAGATCATATTTAAAATCTCTCCTGCCTCTCGTGGTGCTCAAGTCTCAATTGCTCTCTTTGCAGCCGCAGCCCAATGTTCTATTATTCTTACTTCAGCCCTAAGTGAGCCCAGAGCCGAGGACGAGCGAGGAGGTTGCTCCGCTGTGGGTTCTGCCCCACGCACCTCGGGCACCCTCCCTCGGACAGGAGCTCCCGGCTCGCAGGCGGTCGGGGTGCACGCTTTACCAGAGGGAAATAAACAGGGGGAGGGGACAGGCAGAATAAGAGGGAGCCACAAAATCATCAGAAAAAACTCCGAAGTAAACTGAAAATCAGGGAAAGAAGGATTTGTGGTCTGTGGTTAGGCTGGACCCCAGAGCGCTGCTCGCCCTCGCGCTGGGGGCAGGCAGCGCCTGCCACGGGGTGCGAGAAGCAGGTGGGGGGGGTTTGTCGACAGCGTGGCCACCAGATGACACTAGTGAACTATAAATGCTTTTTATTCAGGAAAGGTGGCAGGAACAAACTGACTGCTTTGGGTGCATTTTTACATCATTTGTACGTTCCTTTTGCAGAGGGAGCAATGGGATTAATTTTTAGCCACAACTCTGATGACTTTAATATTCTTTATGATGACTTTAATAATTCTCTATCCAAACTTTGCATTAGCATTTCATTGTGGAAAGCCTTTATCCATCAYGAGCTTTGCCTAACAGATTTTGGTAAATTTATTTTGTGTTTGTAATAAGAATTGCACAAAATTCATTTGGAAATGTTAACAAGATTTACATTTTAAATTACAGCTCCTGCTTCTTTCCATTTTAAATGACATACTGCATAGAATAACACATAACAACAAAGCAATAATTAATAATTAAAATCATTAACACAATTTCAGTTCTATGAATATTTCACCTGCGGTATTCTTGTTTGCATTTTATTTTAACAACAGGAATGTAGTACATATTTAACAGTAAAACTGGTGTAATACAGGTGTTGGCCCATACAAGACACCCATAAAAATATTCAATATTGAATAAATTCAACAAGAAAAATCCAGATCTGCTTCTCTCTTCAGTCTAAAAGTAAGCTATATTGACAAAAACTAGATACTAGCTKTCTGTTTTACAGAGTAGCAGGAGGAATAGACATGAGTTAAATACCTTGAATGCTTTAAAAAGAGACTTCAAATTTTATTTCAGACTTAAATAATATATTGGTGATAGTTATCCAAATATTACTAGCTGTTGATACACACATACTATTTTGTTTCTTCAAAATGATTGGCAAAATGCCAAAAGCAGATGAGTAGCAACATTAACTGTATGGTTTGTAAAATTTAGTCTTGATGTCCTTCATTAAATAAATGGCTACTTGTTAAATTATTCTGTGTTAACTTTCAACATACTCTCACAGTGACCATTTGAGCAGGACTTCCTTTTTTCCTTCCCTTACATTGAACAATTGCAGTTTTTTGCTCTCTAAAACCAGGTTAGGTTTTAAATGAAATGACTGGAATAAAACTGAACAAGATTTTTACTGGTTATTTGCCATCGGAGCTATTTTTCCAGCAGGATATTGGGTTTTATTTAGAAGGAAAATTTTTGGAATGTGTCTGCTTTCTGCAGACAATTTAATCTTTTATTTTTGTTGGAAGGGGAAGACACCTGACAGCTGAAAAGCTTTTGGCTGAAAACAGTCCAAAGGAAAGCTCTGGACATGCCCTGCAGTCCCTTACCTCATACACCTCTGCCAGGCTGCCTCTCCCGTAACGCACCACAGCCTTGGGACAGAGATTTTTCTGGTTCRCGGTTCAGATTTTTTTACCAAGTCTAAAACAGAGCTGTGCTTGAGATCTCACCAGGATCCCGCGCTGGTCAGGGGTTCCTGGGGGTGATGAGGGCTCTGCTGAGGCTCCTTCCAGCTCCAAGGATGCCAAGGCTGGCAGAGCATCTCAGCTAGGGCCAAGGGACTGCATGCAGGGTSCTTCCTGCTCCAGCCCTTCCTAACAGCAGTCGTTTGACTCTCACCTCTTCTAGGCATGTGGCACACAGATAATCAGAGCATGGCTCATGAGAGCACACTCCTCCCCTAGTTGTCTGGCCATGGTCCTCCTCTGCTGCCTTGCYTCTGTTGGTCCCGTGTGTTCTGGGTGCCACGATAGGGAAGAAGAGGATACAGATATGCTTATGGATATGGATATTGCAATATGGAGGCCACCTGAAGATTTGGGTCATAGAGATCCTGGAGGATGAAGGGAGGGATCTCTGCCATCAATGAGGGTAAATGCATTGACAGAAGCCCTATAGAGGTGTTAAACTTGTTTACTAGAGCTTTTTGAAGCTTCCAGATTTTACAGATATGAAAAAATATYAAAATTATTTAAAAATATGAAAAACTATAGAAGAAATTATACAAGAATATGTACAAAATGCTCAGCCAYTAGGATCTTTCAGGTCTCACAACTGCAAGGTAGTATATACCAACACAGACACATTTGCTCSTGCAAAACACCCGTAACTCTGCTTGATGAGCCACAGTCCCTTCAGCAATGACTAGCAGAGTAGAGGGAGACTTGGAAAACTGAGGGTGAGAGCACTGAATCACTCCCAAATCACWCGGAAGCACTGGGCAGGTCGCGGAAGTGGAGACGCTCCTCCAGAAGAGCAGGGCTGACGAGGTGTGCTAAGGCGGGCTGGGACACGGACGAAAAGGGAGGGGGAAGGCCAGGTGTCGAGGCCGTGAGTGTGCAGGAAATGGGGCAGCCCTTACATGTGAAAAGCACCTGGGAGCTTTGTGCTGCTCATCAGTCAGACTCAAATTTATCTTTTTCCTTGCTARGAATTTTCCCTTTGGACTAGTTGTGTTTATCTCAGTCTTCTATAAGACTGTTCYCGTTTGCTTTCCTGATGTTGTGGATTTACTTTTAGCTCTAATTCTAACCTCTCCTCCCCTACACCACAGGAYCGTTCACTTAAACCCATCCTCCTGAGAGTTACTTGCAGGTAAATCCTTTCCATTTTGCCATCAGTCAGAACCAGTTTTATTTAATCCATTTACAGCTAACAATTGCCATCTAGTGGTTATTCGTGATAGTGCTTAATTTAACCTCTAATAAAATACAGCGGCTTAGTGAAGAATGGCATTTTAAAAATTCTTAATAGTTAACACAGGAAAGCAGACTGGATACTCAGCCAGATTATACTGTTTCTAGCTCTACTCCTTTTGGTGAACTGAGATGGAAACTCATTTTGATCTGGTTGTATCTGTGTGCAATACTTCCWTACCAGCCATTAGTTATGGAGTCATTGCTACAAATCAGGTTATCAAAACCATATTCCTTTTCCCAAATTAAAAGCATATGTTCACTATTAAAAGTTTCTATATATTTCACACTAGTTTTTTGACTACTTCAAGTAAATACTATGATTCACAAGATATATTTCCATTTAATTGAAAGCATTAGTGAGTCACACATTCTGCTACTGCAATTTCTTGAAATTAAACAATTTATGAAAGTAGGGATTTTCCTAACCCATGAACAAATTCTATGGGATAAAAGACTATATACAAGATATACAATAGCTAGGAAATCAGTAGGCTGCAAAGGAGATTAAAGAGGTTTATAAAGTCAAGAACAGTACTGGGGATAATTTATGGGGAAAAATAACTATTTCTCTGGACACACGAATAATCAAGTAGAAAGTTTTAAAAGTTTTCATGCTGCAGATGAATTGTGGGACAAATTGCCATCAGATTCTGAGCACAAGTATAAATGAAATAAAAAGAGAAGATCAGACAAATTCACAGGCAGTAAATCGAGTTTATGAAGATCTTCTGAATATAATGTCTAGTTGAGGATTTCACATAATACTGAAAGTGGGTAGAGTTTACAAGATGAAAGATCAACCTATGTGTATCTCACCTTCCATATTTCTTCCTTTAGAGCTAAGTTAGTCACCATCATCTGGTAAAAGATTCTGGAACTTTGATTCAATTCTGTAAGTCAGTTCTAATAGCCTTATYTGATATAAAGATCTTTTAGTGTTAGCTAATTTATGATAGAATTTTCCTAGGTCTAGGTTTCCTAATTTATATGTAGGCAATCATTCAACAGAAAGTACAAAATATCCACAGTTCTTACGCAATATATATACTGTGTATCCACTCATTCATTAGAATTCCACCCTCTTTCACATCCCCCCTTTTTATTTGTCACTCCTTTTCTGTGTCGTCACTCATCGCCTTTCTGGTTTGCCTAAACAGACCGAAGTGCTCCTCACGCTGAGATTAAAATCTCATTTGCACAACTATGGTGTATGAATAAGGTGATTAAATAAAATGAGTTTGCCTGTTGCTACTTGGTGTGCAATAAACAGGAGAGAACAGCGATCATAAGTAAATTACTCTGAGGTTTGCCCTTTGTGGCCAGTCTAATGAATCACTTTTAACATACCATGAAGAGCATCTGCCAGGTGAATGATGAAGCTCATGAGCTGGTTCATTGCAGTTCTTAGTATGTTAACACTAAAGAGAAACAGACTTTGAGGGGTTTCTCAGTCTCAATTTATCCTAAAATGTCTTGCATTCCTATATAATGAAGATAATTTTAAAACCCAAACAAACTGCTGAATAAGGAATAACAGTGCAACCATGTTACCAGGGATTGCAGTGAGGATGTAGAGTCACTCAGCAGCGGTGTTGCAGAACGTGCATTACCGTGGACTTAAAAAAAAAAGCCAAATTCTGAAGAGGCAGCAGCCATCAGTGACCTGTCTCACTAAAACTTTGATGGTGGATTCAGCAGCTTTTCTGGTTCCCAGAGGATGGTACCTTGGAAAGTAAGAACAGCATTCAGGTTGTTTTAGCTTCCAGTGAGCAACTGAAAATTCAAAAGTGCTAATCCAGGGGTATCAGTGATGGCAGCAGTGATTTGGGAGCTCTTTTTTGCTTTGGGGGAATCCTCAGCTAACAGGACTTWTGATTATACAAACATTGTGCTAGTTTAATAGGACACATTGAAACAACAACCTGTAATAACTTAAGATCCGAGTATCTTTCCATAAATCATTTACAGAAGAATCAGAAGCTGMTTTGATATTAAAAGTCTCACAAAAAATGAGTTGTTTTCAGTATAAAGGCTAAGGCTGAGAACATTGTAATTTAGATTAGCAAGACCCAGAAGTGATCTCTCTCACACCATGAAATGGTTCGAGAGCTCCCTACTCAGACATTTTTCCTCCGCTTGCATGCTCAATCCCTTCTTTAGARAACATAGGTGAAGGAAGGATCTCATCTGCTGTGTTCTCCCGAGACCAGAGTCCAGCAGTGTTCTGCCTCTTCTTAAATAAAACGTAGTAGGTGCTTTCCGGCTTGATGGAAAATATTACTGCATGCTAAAATTATTAGAAGAGCTTTGGTCTAGGGAAACAGATTTGTGTTTGAGGTGTCAATAGCACCTACTGTTAATCAGTAGATTAAATAATATAACCCAGAAGAAGAAATAGAGGTTAAAACTCATTCAAGCCTTGAAAGGTTTGAAATTTTCGTTTCCTGTGTCCTAGCAAAATGCCTAGCTATGATGAGAAAAGTTGCATACGTTATTCCCTCTTTTAAGGCTGGGTCACTGGGCAGAGATGCATTGGTAAATGAGAGCAACCTACTTTTCTCTGTTGACTTTATGGGGAATTTTGCTAGGGTATTTCTCTCCCGTGCAACAGAGCTTTTTAAATATTTGGGCAGCTGTACATCCAAGTCATGTATTGCTTGTTAGACACACTGTGTCTGGGCTAGTTAGCTCTAGGCTGCTCTCCCTTAATTTCTAATCACTTTCTAACTCTTGCCATGCTTTTATGTTTTYTCAGAACTGCTGAGCCAGTCTGAAGAGGAGAATAATGTTTTATAGTTGCAGTCTTTTGTCCTTAAGGTAACAAAACAAAAGTCAGAGACTGCCTTGGGGTAATCTACATGATTCAGCTGYAGGACAGCACTGACTTACGTTTCCTAGGGATACTAAAAATGAATAAAAATCCTTTTCTCTAAAATTTTTTGGGGTATATTGACCATTATGCCCATATATGTATATATATGCATGAGATTTCTCAGGAATGCAAAATTTCTACACTAAATAATTGCTTGGAAAAGAGTGATTGATGTGATTCTACTTCAAATACACTAAACAGTTCATGGGTTAAAAGGATAACATAATAAATGCATTTCACAAACTCACACTTACTCAAGTGTTTATATTCTGGTCTGTAGAAGAAACAAAATCTGATTAATGGAGCTACTCTGGTAGTTTTCATATTAACTGATCAAATCCCCTTTTCTAGACATGAATGTCATAACAGAACTTAAATGTGTATTTTACAAAGTTGTCCTGAATTTTATAGCAGAATCAGGGTCACTTAATGAACTGTATTAGAACTTCTATTCCATTTGGCCTGCATAACTCAAGAAACATACTTCTACATTAAATGCTCTGTGCTTATCTCCATTTACCTTTGGTGARATTAAGTTTGTATAAAATTGTTATACTATACACAAGGAAGTAAAAACCACAGGAGCAGAAATATATCAGGTAAGTAGTTATATTTATGGTAACTGCTTTTCCATATATTTGGATGGATGCACACACTCTAAACCAAATGAGGGATTTCAAGAGCTTTGAAAAATTAATCATCCCTTAGATTTTGGTTCCCAAAGGACAAACTGACAGTTAAAAGTCTGGCCACATTTGTTGATTTTGTTCAAGTGTATACACTGTCATATTGCACTATGACTAATGAAATAAGACATGATGAGTCAATACATCTGGTGAAAAGAATGAAAATAATGTGATTCTCAGCATTATGTTTAAGACATGTTGATTTTTGAATGTGAAGGATATAAAAGAGCTGCAGAACACCRTAAAAAATGAATGGCAACTTGAAATATTTTTGTGATTTGAGTATGAAAAGTGGAATGTAGTGGGAGTTTCTAGGAATTAGTACCTTGAAGGATATTTTACACTAAGTTAACTTTTATCTGACTCATGTCTCAGAGCAGGGATCAACAGTTGAGATTCTACAGGTAGAGGGGAATGAACAATATTTCAAAAGCATTGGAACATGTCCATTTCTGTCCAAAGTGTCATCATAAAAACATTAAAAAAATAATAAAAAAAAAAACCCCACAAGATCTGAAGGGATAGGAGACACATTTTAAAAGTAACAGGTACCACTGATGACTCTACAAGCTCACTTTAGTTAGGTGTATTTCAGACGCTAGTCCTCAAATTTCTGGTAAAGATAGGAAGGACATAAAAAATAATATTTGCACATTCAAGGCTATTTTTAGGGAAAGATACCTCCTTATAACACTATGTAATGGATTCACGTGGGGACATGAAATAGGGAAATATAATAAAAAGAAAACCTGTCCACCATATGCGATAAAAAATACCAAAACCATACTGTGGAACATGTAAGGGATCAGTATCTCAAAGCCCATACAGACATATGAGATGGACGATAAAAGTCCATAAACTGTGATAACAGGAGCTTTGAAGGTGAAGAACAAAGGAGAGGCAGAAGGCACAAAGACATTTAAAGCATTTTAGTAGAACTATTTTTAAATCTAGCTRTAAAATGGTTGAAACCAAAATAATATATTAGCTCAGCATGAGCAGGCTGATGTAGTTTGCCCTTTTTTAAAACTCCTTTGACTTAATTAGCAAAAAGTTTCATTTTAATAATAGCTGTAAGAGGTCTATATTTGTATTTTAAAGGAGATTCTTAGCTGAGGAATTTTATCACCACACAGAAGGAACAGTTTGAATGTGCATCCTCTTTGGTTAAGTGCAGTTTGTGGTGTTGGTTCAGTGCTGCTACATTGGAGGGCTGTAAAGTCTGATAAATCAAGATTTTTTCTAGCTGCTATGCAGTAGTTTCTGTGTTTGTTCTATGTAAGTTGTAAGTTACTGAATTTGAACAGCCTTCAAACCCCTTTTAAGACTGTCGGATGAGATTTATGAAAGCTTTCTTCATATCTTCAAGACTCAGGGACTGCTTTAAAGAAATGCCACACTACTGCTTTCTTTCGTTAAGCACATAATGCTACATTTTATGGGGTACATATTTTTTATATTTCAAAGAAACATCGCTGCAATTTCTACTGTTGTTTCAATGTTAGAGAATATCTATATGCACKCTTACCAGTGACTCTCTAGCAAATAGATTGATGAGTCATAACTGGGACTAACCAGTTTGATGTAACCTTAGATCAAAATCTACATGACAGTCAAACAAGACTTCAAACCAGGCAGCGAACAGCTACCTGCTTATTGCRTTAATGCAGCAGTCCTATGAAGGGCAGAGTATGTGATCATGCTGTTGAAGACCGCATCACCTTACCTGTGAGTCATGGGGATGAACTGGGTTGCACAAGTTCTAACTGTAACATCTTACGAATTTGCTGTGCTTTACTTTTCCTCTTCAACATTTTTAATGCTGTTTTCAGATTTTACATACATACATACCTCTGTTTTATGGTGGCATATATTTTTAAATGTACATACCTATACATATTTATGGAGGTGACCATGATTTGARTATACAAACAGTTAAGGTTTTACTGAAGAGGACCTTTCAGTCTGAAAGAAATTGTAGCCCACAGGGGTGGGGAAACCTGCAGATTTGGAGATCCTATATTTGTACTTAAACACAAACTGAAGTCTTGCTTACTGATGTAATTTAAACAGCATAAAAAGTGGGTTCAAATCAAAAATATTTTGCCTCTCTAAAGATCCCTTGAAGTTTGGTGTCCTTTCTCAGCTCTATTTTCTAAGATTCTCAAATGAATTTAAGAGTACTTAAATACTATGCACATGCAGGGAGCAATTTCAGTGGGAGAAATAATAACCTAGGTATCAAACAGCATGTTTTGTCAGTGTATTTTTATTATATCACTAAGAGGTTCAGAATTATTATTAATCAATTTTAGTGAGGTCATAAAAGTGCTGACCGGAGAAATGATTTGTCCCTGGCTGATCAGTGGCAGAATCAGGATTGAGAAGTCCAAGGTGTTCAAGCCAATGCACATCATAACTTGTGTGCCTCTTATATCGTTATAAAGTCTTACAGTAGAAGATGAAAGTTTCTATTAAATCATACAATTTAAAATATCTTTCTGCTAGCTCATACACAGTACTTAGGGATAGAAGTTCCTGCTCTATAAGTGCTTCATGCATAAGGGAACCATCTTGAACACTAGCCTGATGTTTCTCCAAGAGAAATAAATTGGCACATTTTTTATTCCTCTTATACAGCAATAACCTATAAATGATTGTTTTTAATAGAACATTCTTATTTGTTGCATGCCAGTATTGCATCATATTGAAACCATCTGTTAGACTGCCATGTCTTTAAACTTCTTGTAATTTGAAATTACAAGTACTGCAGTCTTCAGAAAAATCATCAGAAGCAAGAAYTGTACGAAAGTTCATAAATGCTGTACAACATACGAGCTCTTGCATATTTATTCACATTCTTGCATATAAAGCTTAAGCAGTGCTATAGACACACACAAAAAGCGAGTTTTTTAAAGAATAAATTTTTTAAAAATGTAAATCACACTAGGGTACTTTATAAATTGAATAAAATCTCGTTTCAACTGTGAAGATAAGCTATTCATTCCAGATGAGGTGTTCTTACTCTGATTTCAAACATTGCTTCTCATGTGCCTGCAAATGACCGTGACTCACTTGTGATAGAGGACATCAGCTGCGTGCTCCAGTCCTACCACTACCACTGCAGCTCCAACCTTGCCAACATCCCTGCTGTCAGAAAAAAAATCTGATCCTTTTTATTAATTTTTCAAAGCTATTTCTCCCCCAGTGACCTTTTGATAGCTGTGTTTCTCCAAGGTCAGTTAAGTTATAGCTCCACGTACATTTTCTCTGAAGAAATGACCGCTTTAGAGAATTTTGTCTGTCCATTCATCTTTGGTTGCAATTTACTACACCCATGAGTCATGCCAATGAACTGAAACAAACCAGTCAGCAAAGGGACACCTGCTAAAAAACTGAAATATCATAGACAAAAAATACCTCCCCAGTACAGTTTACAGCATGGTAACTCAAATGAGCCAGCAAACTGCAGCCCAGAGGGACAGTAAGCCATTAGAGTTGAGAACAGGCAGGAATGTTGAATATTGACTGTAAATTTGTACCTTTAAAAGTCAAAATCAGGTTGAAATAGTTGGCTGAGAAAATCTTGATGCAAGGCAGGAATTCACAGGAAACGTAGTAATTCAGAACTTGAGTGTTTTTGGCTAGAGTATAAATTTCTTTCTTATAAAATTTATATAGTAAAAAGAAGTAGGATGAGCTTTCATTTTGTTTCTTAGTGGATTGCTCTGACAGATTTCCTTAGAGCAGAGAATAGAGAAAGCCAGAAAACTCGCTGAAGATTTAGTTTATCAGAAACAGCTCAACAAAAGGGACTCTATAATACAAATTCCTGAAATGGACAGCTCTGAAGCTGCACTTATGTATAGCCCAGCTGTTAGCACTACCAGAGGTCAAATTTCGTTTGTTTTCAGTATGTTTCCTTGAATAGTTATTAGTCTTTGTCTATATTTTTTGGCTATGACTCTATTTTCTTAGCTCAGGTTAATCTAACACATCATCTATCTTACGGTTTCTTTAAAAAACCCACTAACTGACATTTAAAAGACATAGTACTTGACTTCTTTTTTTTTTCTTTGGGCCAATTTACTAAATGACTTCGGAATAAATAAACATAAACACAGTATATTACTGGTAGTGTAAATTTATTTATATATTATATATATATTATTTGTAGGGAGGAAAAAAAAACAGCAAGCCATATCCTTAATTACCGTAACACATTAGAGATTCACTGAAGGGACACTGGTTTATGCTAGATGAGGGTCTGGCTGATTATATGGTCCGGACACATTTTTGATATTTCACTTATTAAGAATAATGTCTTTTAGATCAGCACGAGTGAGAGACAGGATGCTATTATTAATGAAGAAGCACTTGGGATCCTCTCATTCTACGTCTGACTTCATCTGTCTTCTGCTGCTGGTTTGCTAGGTGATACATAAGCCACTTAAAGTGCTTATGGCAGGCTGGAGGCTGGATTCACAGCAAAGTGGATTTTGAGGCAAAGCACACAGCACTCATCAGACAATGTAGGAGTCCACCATGTAGAGATCTGCATCTCAACCAGCTTTCCAGAGCACCCTCTAAAATAAACGAATAGGAACAGAAACACAGAGGCATGGATCATTCATTTGGGAGCAGGCATCTGAGCTTTCCCTGGTGGAACGTGTGCTGATGGAGCCAGCACATCTCCCCACCAACTGCACCTGAACCCTGGGGTGACTAGACCAGCCGTAGAAAATGGTTACCCTGAGTCAGGGTACAAACTGAAGCTCATGCTGATGGTCCAAAGGCTAGATGTCTACAAGGATGCTTGGGACCTGAATTCATTGCAAAGCCCTACTTACCTATTTCATATCATTCCTGGTTCTTCCTGTTCAGTAGATGGGAGTGAGGTTAACCCCAGTGCAGTACACAACCAGTGCACCCAATGCCCAAGCTAACCAATATGGAGTCTGTGAGGGGGGTAAGTCTGAAACTCTCTCTCAAACTTACGTGTCCCCATGTCACCGGGATTCACAGACTGAAAGAGTTTCCAGTGTTTTTGCAGAGTACTTCTTCCCTCTTAAAACAACCTGGGAAGAAACATCTTCTTAGCAGTGATTAYACATTTGTGCTTGAAGTCAGTGCTTTAAGCTACACTTCCTCTTCTCGTATTTTATTAGAATAGAATCATGTAAGTATTTCTTGCATATGAAGAAAGGTGAACAGGGTGACCGGTTCAAAATAAAACATGCAGATGGCTACTGCCTCTTCTGTTTGTCAAAGCTGAGTCACTATATAGCTAGAAATGAAAAATTCTCAGGCTCAGAGGGAGCGCATGATGAGCTGTGGCAGATTTTTTGAATTCTGGCTCCTTAATGTATTGGGAGATTAAACAGCAAWTGGATAGAAAGATATATTTCAGGACACAAATCAGCACCTTAGCTTCTACTCATGTCCCCACATACCTTCCACTTGAAGGCCTTTTGGTAATGTRTTATATTATACTTTAGATCTATCAGTTCTCTTTGGCTAAGTACTTTAATCGAGCTGATTCAGTGCAGATAGTAAAGCAGGAGGAAACTGCAAGRACTTACAAGCAGTTATGAAGGAGATTCAACATCTGGAACTCCTTTCTCAGACTCATTTATAAACCAATTTTATATTAATATGATGTTGACATCCAGAGTGATGTCTTTCATGAGAGSAGACTATGATGCTGTACCTGTCATGTTTAGTTCTTGGCTATTTATGATGCTATGATAAGCAAACTAATTTAATATGCTTACCAAATTCCTACAGGTGGACCACATATATCAGTTTCTTTCATCTCATCTCAGCCCATCTCCATCTCATATTCTGCCATATTTTTTCTTTTAACTCTCCTTTTACTGTACATGAGCTACATATGGTTCACTTCAGACCCTTCACATGTCCTCATTCTGGTGATGGCCCAGCTTCAGTCCTTTGTCACCAGGCTTTGGTAGCAATGTCCAAGKGGTATAAGTTTAGGAAGGCTAGAAGATAGTCCACTACTTAAAATCAAGATAAACATTTGTCAGAGGAGACAAACATTAAAGCACCAAAGATTTTGTTAACTCTCTGGTGCTCCCCTCTCTCCAGTGTAGATAAATAGAAATGAAACCCTTTTCACTCCGTGGGGGCATAAGGCACTACTAGAGCTTCTCAGTAACAGCACTTTTATAAATCTAAGCTGCTCAAAAACTGCCTTATTGACTCAATCTCTGCTTCCACAAGAGGAATCCAGTGCCTCTGCCTGTGGCTTTTAACAGTCTCAGTTTCTGGGACAGCCACTGCTAAGATTAGCTTATAGCTGTTTTTCCTTGTCATTAGTTGCAGCCCCTTAGTGGCCCGTGCAAGGATTTTTGCGTATGWCTCGTTTATTCATGTATCTCTGCTGATTTGTCTTAACTTTTTAGAGCAGTTGAATGTTCCACATAATAGCCATGTAAAGGCAGTTTCTCTTGTCTCTCTTCAGGCAATTTAAGCTTTACTGCTGTTATTTATTAAAAAAAGAAGAGGAAAAAAAAACTTTATGTTATACTGTCTTTCTCCAACTCCCTCTATAGTAAGAAAGCTTTCCTTGAAAGTTGGTGCCTGAACTCAGTGCATATGATTAAGAATCTGTTTCATGTGTTAGATTTTTGCGCACAAAGCCTGTACGTCCTGCACATTATCACAGAATTTACAGGGATGCAATCAAGTTCTGTTCCACAATACAAGCATGTTACTCCCACAGTTTTCTGTGGTGATCTTCAAACTAGTATCCAAGGAGTATGTTTTGGTCTAGGTTTAGCTTATATTTATTTCTCAATTTCTCTTTTTATAAAAATAAAAAAAAAAAAATAAAAAGAGAACAATCCCAATTTCTCCAATTTTATATAACCAAAACAGAATGGTACAAATTAGCATAATGTTTTCCCTGTATATTGAGTTTACCAAATCCTGAGATTAAAGAAAAGAATCTCTAATGGAATTTTTATATCTAATGTCTGAATTTTATTACAGTAATCAAACAGAATGTGCAGATTCACAACAACCCATATAAAAATCAACAGAAGTTGGATAGAACAGTTAAATTATCAACTCTTTAGAAACACTCACAATATTAATTATGTTTTAATACCATTTTCCCCTTAGGAGTGGATACATTGTCCCCATAAACCACATATGCAGAACTTTAGCAAACCTTTTTCATTACTTTATGGTACTCAGCCCAAAAAATTTTATCCATGCTTAAAATTAAATACATCTTTTATTTAGCTTCCAAACATAAACATTTAATGGAAACTATTTCTAAAAAGAGCAGCTAAATAAAACAGTGCAGTTTCATTTTACAGAGTGTTTTTTATTTAAAAATACTACATATCAAATGCCTTTAGAGACTTCAACAATGAACTCAGAGTTGAGTCCTACTCCCACTCAAAGAAAAGGTATGGTTTTGTTAGTAGCTATGCTTGAAAGAAAGATAGCTATATAAATATTGTAAATATAATTGTATGGTCAAACTATACTGCCTCAGGATGATTCCTTCTCCCCAGATGAGTTTGCTATGGGCTGCCATTGACTTTTTAGACCTATCTTATCTTCTTCCTATTAAGCCATTCATTTTTAAGATGCTGGTCTGTACCATGCTTCTGCAGTTGCCTCTTCATTCTCCTATGAAAGCCAAGCTCTGGCCCTGTCTGGGTGTCCTGCAGTCCCCCCGTGAGCTGAATCTGCATCACCCTTGCAGCTCCCCGACAGCACCTCTCGTTTTTGCTTCAGGTTCCCATCCAGTTTATTTCTGGAAGTGAAAAAAACCTGGCATGAAGTCACATGGTATGCTGTCTATTTATAAAACAACTGAAATTCTCATTCTACTGTAACTAAAGTAAAAACAAACTTCAGAGAGGAAGCCTTCTTTGCAAGGACATTGGGAAAWGTGTTACTGCAGGCTCATCTGAAGGAACTCTCTTATTTATTGCTTTCCAGCATTTCACAGTCAAATCAGCTAATGAAAATAATTAGAGATTTGCCAAACAACCTGTTTCTGATACCTGTAAACACCACAATCAAAACCCTTCATCTTGCCAGTAACTTTGTCTTCTAGAAGTACAGAAGAGCTTCAAAGTTTTAACTAGATAACAAGCAGAGTTGTTAACAGAAGAATCTGATCACAACTATTTCATGCTCTTTTACTTCTTTCCACATATTCATTTTTTTTCTCTTCATGCTTGTACATCAATATCCTCTACTAAGAAGCTGTTAGCTAATAYGTAAAGTTCTAGGAAAACATCTAAAAGGATCCTAACAGTGCTGAGGGTCCTCGCTTCTTGGAAATCCTGAGAAATGCAAGACAAATGCTAGAAATATAACTGCCTTGCAGATATATCTCTGCAGGAGTGCAGAAGTCCAGCATGTTCAGGAAGTATACTTTTATTATTGGAGTTTAACTGATTGTTATCTGATCACTAGAAAGAAAACTTATGACCATCAGATTAAATTTGAACTTAACCCCACTATGAAATATATTTCCCAGTTGTAATATCACCAGTAAATGCAGGGACTTGGATCATATTCTGAGGAGTAAAAAGCATTGTTGGAAAGAGGATGGAAAGCCTGCAAAGAAGGAGACAACTCCCACAAGGTTTTCTTACATTTTTTGAATACTCTCAAGGCCCTGAATCCGTGAGAGCAGGGAGATGAGTGCAATAGATGAGACTATCCACTTAAGAGAACAGGACAACCCGAGCAGAACTAAAAGGACAGMAGGAATTAGAAGAAGAGAGCCAAGTGGCAGGAGAAAATGGTTGGAAGGAATATCTGACGCTAAGTGAAAAGGAGAGAGAAGATGAAAAATGTTATCTAGAGTCAGGTGAGAAAAGGTGGTCAGGGAAGTGTCAAGGAGAGCATTATTTAAGTTTTAACTTGTGAGCATAATATATTTTTACCATTTTCTACTGCATGACTGCCAGCTGCAATCACAAGAGAAAGCTGATAATCCCGYTTATGTCTGATTTGTAGCATCTGGCTAAAGCAAGAGCATAAAAATGCTCTAAGTCAGGCTCAAAATCCAACAACCTGAGCATCTTTTAACCCTAAGGTTACWTGAGGTGCTATTCAGTGCAGAATGTTAACCTTGCAAAAAGACAGACAGTGTACTGCAAAATGGTGTTTTTTTCATTATTAAATAACCTATAACCTGAAAGTAGTTGCAAAGCAGAAAAAAAAGTATTATAGAGAGCACTGCTTCTGTAGAAAAATAGTGTGGTAAGAAAATTAGCTTATTACTTTTGATTACATGGCCAGTGCAACGTCCATGCACTTGCCTTTCCCCTTTTCCTTATTTTGGGATTCAAAGTGTTTGGAGATCAGTCAGGAGCATAAGATGGATCATGGTTCACCCTTTATTTTTTTGTATAAGTAGTCTATAAAAGCCACAGTCTTCTCTACAATAAACATTATCAATAACTAGCCAGATATTCAGAAAGTTGCTCTGCTTTCAAATGAAAATTCTACTGAAATCAAATTTCAAAACATGATTTGGCTTAACAAAGAATGAGCAAGATCCTTAGAGTTAGAKCCAATAATAATCCTTCATGTTTATAATATTATACTTCAAATATATGGAAAATTTTCTTTTCACTTTAAAACCAAAACTAATAAAATGCATAGAAAATTGAGTTTACCACAAACCTGATTCAATAACTCATGCCCCATGTTATTCAGAAATAATAGATATGAATTGTGAATCAATCCTGAAAACTTAGTATCGTAAACAGTACCGCTTTTCAGATAAAAGACGACGACTATTTTTACAGCAATCTGSTGTTGCCACCCTTCAGCAGACCACTATACAATTTTCAATAACGGAGACATTTTGGGAATTTTAAAGCTTTTGTTTCAAAGTTTTTGATTTCCTTTCYCCCAGAGATACTGAATATCCACAATTCCAATTAAAGTCAATGAGTGGTGTAAATATAAAATAACAATAAAAAATGGGTCTAACACGTCTCCTGTGAGTAGCTAAAGAACCGACCATTTTGCAAAGTTGGCCAAGACACTGCAATTGCCAATGAAATCTGAGGAGATTGCACAGAATTTTGTATTAAGCCTATAGCACTAAACTGATTTTATAATAATTCTTCCTATGATTGCACTAAAATTGTGTTATTCCTGAGCATAGGGAGAAATTGAGTYTTTTATATCATTTAATCTCCAGGCAAATTATTCAGGAAGATGGAAAGACTGTGATCTCTTCTCTTATTACTGTTTTTAGGAAGGGTAAAATACAAAATATGCTGGAATCCAAAGTTGAACAGTCAGGCRAACAGAAATGACTTTTTTTAAAGGAAAGAAAAAAGAAAGACTCCGAGACCTGGGCTTCCACAGACTTCAAAGTCCACCCATAATTTTGCTTCCCAATAGCCCACAAAGCTGGAGTGTCTTCCTGGAGCCTTCATTTAAGAATTATGCTGTACTTGAGCCATGGGCTCTTGGAAATGTTTGCCTCCCTGGAACAAATCCCTTTGAATCATGAAGTAGTAACCCCAACATAAAGAATGTCAAAAGATAAATATACCAAGAAACACTATAAAGATCTACTCACAATAAATGAGAAAATCAACTCCCTCCACTCCCCGGACATGGACTATTATTTGCATTATAAAAAAAAACGAGGAAGAAAAAAGTAGTTCTGGCACTGTGTTCGCTTTAAAGACAACATAAGGTCAGATGAGCTGACAACAGCTTATCCCACACTAGCAGGGTACCTTTCTCCCTAGTTCTGTTGTAAAGTCTTCCTGTGCATATTATCGTATATTATATGCCACACAACTGTCAAAATATGCGAGCTGTTGTGTTTACAACATGCACACTTCAATACCTACCTCCCGAGAGTGGAAATTCACCCTCATTCAAAAGACAGCAAAATACATCTGACTCTGAAAACCCACTTACACAGTATATCTAATATTTTTCTTGATAATTGCAGGAATATAAATTAAAAAGCGTGAGGTTCTTATGTTTAGCAGACTGAGGTATAGTAGTCTGGGAAGTTTTCAGCAAAAGGTTTTTCATCAGAAAACGTAAACCTGTAGAAAGCTTATGTAGAAAATGATATGCTTTGCAAAAACAAACAAACAAACAAACAAACAAAAAAACACTCTTTGCTAAAAAACTCTTTCAGGTATAAAGGAGAAAGTTATAGGAAAAAAAGTCAAAACAAAAGAAAGTGGCTCCAGACCAGTGCATGTGGCCTCTGGAGTGCAGAGGTGTTTGAATCTGTACCTTGTACATCCCGCACTGGTATCTGTGTGTTCAGTCCTTCTCTTCTTCTTCCTCTACACCAGTGAATAAGCAATTATTTTCATATACAATCATCTCCAGCAGACAACTTTGATGTATACTTTTAACTTTGTCTGAGGCAGCTTTAATATTTGTTCAGTTCAAGAGCACTTGTTGAACAATTTGTCTTGTACAGAGAACACGTGCACTTTGTCACTTCCTCTKCTTCGTTTTCATCAGCTAAAGCGATAGATTAATGATGCATCAACACCCTCTCTGCAGGGACTTCACTGTGGGTTTTGTCCACTCTAAGCAAGTGCCCTCAACAACAAGCACTTCTGGCCGTATATGGAGGGGGAAATGAAAGAGAACAAGACACCAGCTTTCCTTTAAAGCAAAAGAAGCAGAATATTTAAATCCTGAAAATGCCTGCAGAAGAGAAAACTAATTCACACTTAGTGCAAAACATTAGCAGTGCAATGAATTACCTAGGTAGTCTTTGGCTGAATCCCTCTTACATTATTAATATATTTTGTAATGTATTGGTGCTCAAATGAAACATAATATTCCAATAATGATCTGACTAATGACATGTATTGCAAAGGTCACTTTGTACAGAGTACCACTATTTAATGCACCACAAGCTTTTATTTACTATCTCTAATTTCACATGACATGATAACCACCTCTTTCAGTTCACCACAGCCGTGAGTTACATTGAATCACTGCTTTCCCATACAGGCTCTGGGTTTCTCTGCGCATTCTGCAGCAGCCTCACGGCACTCAGGGCAGCCCAGCTGCCATGAGGTGCCTCATGTCCTGGACAGCCTGGCTGTATGGTTTGAGCTTTTTCACATCTCTTGAACTTCTTTTATCAGCTTTATAAGATTTAAGGGGAAAGTTCAGGATGAGAAGGAACTAGATGGCATATTTTGGTGTGGGTAGATGATGATTTAAGACTTACACTGTTCATAAGTTTTATTCAAATCAGTATTCATATACACTGCAGCAGAACCACTATTGGTGTTTTTTCTTATCAAGTTTTCGTAAAGGATTCCTACCACTGTCCTACCACTGGCTTAAAGTCACCTCTTAGCCATGATAATTTAAATAAAGAATCTTTCTTAAAAACATCACTTAAAAGTTAAGGTTTTGGACATGCGTGACAATATTCCTCCAAGCRCTTACAGAAAGTGGAGTGCTAACAAAGGCATCCAAACTGACAAACATTAGGGATTATATGCTACAAGGTAAGTAAGGACAGTTTTCTTCYAGTTTAGTGGTACACTAGACATTAATGCCAGCTTGCGCTCTCATTCTGGCTCTCGAAGAGTGCCTGCTGCATGCAAAGGACACTTGTACCACTAAATCGCTGCCCCCAGCACTTCTCTTGAACAAAAAAAGCACCTTCCCTATGGCACTGCTCCCTCCCTATGGCACTGTGCCRCGACAGCGTCCCGTGTGATGGGGCCGTATTTGCTAGGGTGGAGGCAACCCCGTACGCGGGCACCCGTACAGTCGATGCGAGCTAGTTGCGCAGCYCTGCACGTTGTAGATGGAGCCGTGTGACCCCAGAACCTCTTTACCACCCTCTGTTACTTAACATGCTCTTAATTTTAAAAATTTTGTATACATCATCAATGTAGTCTGCTGTAGCTTTCCTGTTTATGTCTACTTAGGAATAGTTCCTGATCAGCCATCCTTATACAGATGTAGAAGATGTTGCACTCTTAAGTGCCCTATTTCACTTTCTCTAGCAGAGTTTAGCATTTGCTGTGTGCTACATAATCTTTTTGACATGTGTGAGTGCAGTTGTATTTGTGTCTGTGAAAGACCTTAATGAAAAATGAAAGTGTAATCCATATTTGTCCCAAATGTATATAATTTAAGGTCAGAAGCAGAGGGGTATGCTCATCTAGTTTGATCTCCTGCATAACATGGGTCATAAAATTTTACCCTGTAATTCTTCAGTGTTTTATGCAGTGTGCTTTTGGAGGAATAATTCTCAGTGCTGAGAACTTTTWAAAATGCAGACAATTCTTATCCACAAGAATTAGTGAGATGTGTGTATGTTAAGTCTTTCCTATTTCAGTATTAAAATTCATAAGTGTTTTCCTGCAAATAAAATATACAAGGTGCAATTAAAGCCTAAYGGAGTTCTACAGCTGATGTACTCAATAAAACAAATTAATTAAAGCTGAGGCATATTCAAAAAACACTCAATTTACACAGGAAAAATATCCAGCTGGTTTGTTCTATGAAGCTAAAGATAGAAGAAAATCTTCTGTCACACTGCAGTAAACCTACTCAATAAGCAGTCTCTTACTAGAATAAACTGTTTAATGTTAGTGTTACTATTTTTATTTTATTATGAGAGAGGAATTAGATGGAAGAGTCAAGAATAGATTGGAGACAAAAGCTTGCATTGATATGTTTTGCTCAACTAGATTTTTTAATGAGATGGTTTGTAGGGCTCTTCATGTAGTATRCAATAAATTAATATAATATATAGTGTTGTTATATTTGTTTTCGCATGTTTATTTCTTTTTACGTACTAGTGAAGCTGAATGGCAAGGGAGATGATAGCTTAAAATGCAAACATTACATATTGCCCTGCTGTCCCTTGGTGGTTTGAAGCTACCATTTAAGTGAATGAATAATGTATGGCAAACATAGGCATATTTTAATCCATAACTATTAATCATGTACAAAGGAAGTAAGTGTAATGTTAGTAAATTTTATTAAGTGCAAACTGCCTGGTCCAGGCAATATGGGCTGACAGCAAAGATGCTAAATTAGGAGACGARAGCAGTAGCATTTGCCTTCCACAGAACTGTAGGGTCACTTGGAGCAAATCAGCATTTTGTCTCTTTCTTCTCTTACACACCACCACTGTGGCATACACTGAAGTGTAGAGTCTTTGGCCTAAGCCATTCCTCTTCATATTTTTGAACCCCTRTTGTGCTATGCAATCCAAGCTGGAGCTCAGAGGTAACACAAGCAACAGTAACATGTTTTGCAGGAGGTCACTCATGCATGAAATACTGGCAGAGACTTTCTGCCCTGACGTGCAAAGCTGTATACAGTGCATGAAGATTGCTACCTGTGATCCTGGAGAAGTGCATATTTCAGATGTCCCATATATAAAATAGGCTGCTGGCCATCTGGCTGCTCCAAAATAACCAAAGTGTAGCTGGAGCTATATATATATGTGTTTTTTTAAAAAAAGGCTGGAAAATATAAGACTAGTCAAAAAATAGTCATTTTCATATGCAATTTCCTTAAAAAAAAGTCAGTTGGAAGAAAATTAAATCTGAACAAAAACTGCACATTATCCTGGACAAGCATGAAAAGAAAATGACATAAAGAAAAGGATTAGCGTAGCTGAAAACCTCTCCAAACTCCTGTAAAACTAAAACTATTTCAAGTATTAGTGCATCTCTATATAGAAAACAGATGAGCAAAGCAAGCAGAGAAAAAGTTGAAAAAGTTGCAGAGAAGAGCAAAAAGAGAAAGAGAGACCTTTAGAGCTTAAAGCGCTGGGAAGTCTTTACCTAGCCTATCTTCTTCCAGAAGCTTGACTCACCTCCCTGGGGCAGAGCTCTGCAAGGAAGTGCTGCTCTTTTCYTGGGGTGGGAGGTGCTCGATGCCAAGGCCAGTTCTGGTGCCTGTCCGTTCAAATGCTGCGGTTGTCCTGAGCCTGCCTCAAAATGTAGGGAAGTCAGACAGTGTCTTCTGGGTCCTCCTCACACACACCCAGAATGGTTACTTAGGCTTATATAAGTAACCATACTTTTTAATTTTATTTATAACTTTACTGTGAGACATTAGGTATCACAGCTAGATGCTATAAGTCTTCCAAAAAAACCCTCTCCCTCATCTTTTATACAACCTTTTTTTCAGGATCTAAAGCTTCTAAGAATATCAAAGAACAGTTAATAATAATCACAATAATAATTAAAAAAGACTTCTTCTGTGCGTGACTGACAGTGTGAGGGTCTTCTGCCCAGCAAGAGATAAGTAAGTACATGTTAGCGCAAAGCAGTGCTCCATTCTAATACTCTGTTTTGTAGTGACAAAAAACAGATGCTTCAAAATAAGAGGCAGTGGACAGTAGGAATAATTTCACCTCCAGAAAGATTTCCTTTTACTCTCTTAAATGTAAGAGAGTGATTTAAACTTGAAAAAAAAGGAAATTTTAAAGCTCTTCTAATACTCTCTTTCTTTATCATTAATCATAAGAGCTCTGAGTCTTCTTATGATCTGTATAAATGACAAACTCTGAATTTTTGTAGGGAGATAAATCTAAGATATCTTCTCTTACATACCATCAGTAAACCAGTGATTTGTTGCCTACGTGGAAAAGAAGTGAAGGACATTGCATACTGAGGAAAAATATTAATCAAATTTATCAAAGCCTGTTCAACCTAATTTATAAGGACTGGGCCATTAAACAGTAAGAATGGAGATTTCACATAATGATATAAATCATAATTACATATAATGATTTGCATCACTAAGACATTCAACTGCAACTAATGGGATCAGCTAGAGTCTTTATTTTGAAGAGTCTCAGTTCAAATGGCTGAGCTAATGTCTGAAGACTTTTTAAAGACTAGGCTTAAATGTTTAACACTTTTTTTTTTAATCATTAAACAAATATTGTGAGAAGTAAACTCTCATTTCTGTTTAGAGTATCTTAGAAATCATATATWGACAATCACTATGAAAGATATTACTGAAAATCTAAGACAAAAAAAAGAGAAAAAGAAAAAAGAAAAAGAAAAAGAAAAACACAGAAAGAACTGGCCAAAAGCTTTTCAAATTTTTTGCATGATTCTTCTCAATTACCTATACTTTCACTGAATATCTGYTTCCTTCTAATATAAGTCCAACTAATCTAGYTAGTAATGGGATRTTGTTACGGGTGAAGAASAACCCAGGAACATGATCATAAAGTTAAACTAGGAAATGAGACTGTGAGAAGAATTGATTTTTTATTGTAATGACAAAAGTAAAAACATCTGAAAAAGTTTTTTAAAAATATATTTTTTTTTTGCTAAACAAAATTAAAGCTGTAAGATTGAGTTCAGCTCTACCTGAAATAAAATATTTCAGTAAGAAATAAAAGCTATTTTTCCTGTTTCTTTCACCTCCCATCTTTCAGCAAATGCATAGAATTTTATAATGTTTGTTTGCTAATAAAGGGCTCAGAAAAAGGCAGCAGGTAGGAAAGAAGAAGAGAAAGAGGAGATATGAAATATATCACCTGATTGTCAAGTGTCAACAGAATTCACATTCAGTATGTGATATTTCCCTCTCTTTAAAGCTTGGGAGAAAAAAAAAGAAATAATAAAAAAAAAAACACTTATTTTTGATCATTTGCTTAAATCTCACTGAAGTTATAAAGACCAGAGGATAAATCAGAGCCTTAAAGAAGTTGCAGATTGAAAGACAGCGATGGGATCAGATGAGGGGTTGCTGCACTATGGAAAAGTAGGTTTTCTCCTCCTACAGTGTCTGTCTCCTGTCATTCTTCTAACATTGACAGGACCTGGAGGCTGAAAGTTGAGCATCTCCTGCAAAGGGCAACCCCGGCCAGCTCCTCTTGACAGAAGTTTGATACAGAACAGCAACAGCAAGTCAGGCTGTGCAGATTCTCTACATCTGTTTTAAGCAATTAATCCCCTAGAGGTAACTACACTCACATGTAACTAATTTTACAGTGTGTTAGCTAGAATGTGATTGAGTGAGTTGACTGGAAATTAAGGAAACCTAGTATTTATTTTGTGAAAACAAATGAAGAAAGCTATTAACCTTCCAACAGAACTGATTATTATGTATGTTTTAAAATACGAGTCCTCACTCTCACTCAGAGTCTTGAGAACTGTGTGATAGCTGTGGTGACAATCAAGATGATGCTACTTGTCAACACCGAGCCAAGACAGATTATTTTGATGAGGGAATTACAACCTCCCAAATCTAAACATGAAACGTTACCCCATAAACTCTTAGCCCTCTTCGTATCAATCAGCTGCAAGTTAGATCACTGTCTTCTCTGAAAAAGACAATAAAGAGCTGTTTCAGAGTGCTTTAACATCATTTCTTATGCCTTACTGTAGTGAGAACTTCCTCTTAGAAGTGACCATCTATTTGGACTTCAATGGAGAACATCAAAATCCTTGTGTTGTCCCTACACTAACTGTAGGGACAGTAGGGACATCACACACACACACACACACACACACACACACACACACGCATGCATGCACGCACAAACAGACGCACTCTCTCTCTCTCTCTCACACACACACACAGAAAACAAACACCTCCCCCCAAAAAACCCAAACAAATAAAACTATCAAACAAAAACACTAATTATATTGCTATGTCTTTAAGTTTCCTTATGTTCATCAGCTTGCATGTACATCTATTTCATAATTCCATTGCCAATTTGTAGGTATGTGCCCTTGCAGCCAGGAAGGCCARTGGTCTCCTGGGSTGCATTRGGAAGAGTGTTGCCAGCAGGTSGAGGGAGGTGATCCTGCCCCTCTRCTCAGCMYTGGGGAGGCCTCATCTCGAGTMCTGTGTCCAGTCCTGGGCTCCCCACTACAAGAGAGACCTGGAGCTACTGGAGAGAGTCCAGMGTAGGGCTAYGAGGATGATCMGAGGGCTGGAGCACCTGCCCTRTGAGGAACGGCTGCGAGAGCTGGGCCTCTTCAGCCTGGGGARGAGAAGMCTGAGGGGGGATCTKATCAAKGTRTACAARTACCTKAAGGGAGGATGGGGATGGACTCTTCTCAGTGGTGCCAAGYGATAGYACCAGAGGTAACGGATTAGCATTAAATCCATGCGAAAAWTTGATTTTGCTTTGCTTAAGTCCCTCTGTGGCTCTACCTCCTCCCAAGTAACCAGTTTGCATGCTACACCAGTCAGCTGAGCCAAACTGAAGTGTCCCACAGGACAAGCACTCCTTTAAAATTATTAAAATTATTGTTGGAGTTAAGCAGTGTACTGACTCTTTGTGAACAGACCCCAGTGCAAGTCAGTCAGGATAATGGAGCAAGCATGTGATTGCCCTTCAAAGTGCAGCTTATGGTTATTTTGTTTTTTATCTGTCTTCCATCTGCTCGTTTCTTCCAAACAACTTTGCAGTTTATCAGGTAATTTCAGTCATACCTGACGGCAGAATACCATAATATTATTGAAAGTTGGCAGCTGAATAGAGGAGAAATACCCGAATAATAAGTCCYACTGAAGAATTAAATTCTACCCAGAGAAGTCAGGTATATTATTGTAAAGTACTGCAGAATCTCTATGGSAGAGAACTGTTATGAATGAAAATCTTCGGAAACCGGGCTCCATAAATTTTGCTGCTCCTGGAACTACTTGCTTTACTTCTTCACTCTGCAGAAGTAAATTCCCAGGGAAGACACTATTTAGCCACGACTTAATGTAAAACAATCCTATTAGCATCTCACCTGCTATGTATGTGATGAGATTATTTTGGCAGCACTCTGCATTAGAAAGCTGAACACAAATTCAGTCTCCTTCTGGTGTCCCCCACCACAAAATTTTGTGAAGAACTTCATTCATTCATTTGGACAAGCCATGGCTTCAGACAAACCTGCTGCAGGCAGGTGCACTATAAACTTTCTAACAYTTTACATAGCCAATATACACAGCTTTTGACCTTCAAGTTCCTTCTTTTATTTCATCATTTATCCTAAATTTCATATTTTCATGAATTGCCAAAACGGGCTTAGATTTCATCAGCCTAATATATTTAACCCAAAGATGAATTAAACCTACTGTTTCTAAAWGGTAGGTTAGTATAAAGAAAGATGTTTAGCTAAGCTATAGCTTAAAAATAAAATGATACTTTTTAACTCAGTATGTCTCATCTAATCAGTTCATCTTTGCTAACTGTGTAGAAGTTACAACTAGGATACATAGATATATTTACGAGCTCATTTAAAGGTCAATGAATATAAATAGTTATTGCTGCTTTTAAAAATTCATACCTGCATTAGAAAAAAAAAARRRRWWWWWWAWTWYGACCTCTTGACCTATTCCTTCTAACTGAAATACCCCTTCTGGGACTTGTAATTCATTGCATTTTAGAAATAATGGCACCTGATGTTCTAAACATCTTGACTTCCTTTCCCCAAGGGAGTTCTTTTCTTATGCTCAGATCTGATGACAAGTTGCCGTCACACTTATCTTCAAAAGGTATCGGACAGTCAGGTCRCTTTGCATTTTCTTCCTCGTGCCTCTAATCTAGGAAGATTTTGCTCTTCCTCCACCTCCTCAAGCTTTTTACTGGCTGTTATAAGAGAAATAATTCTCTTCCTTCARATCAGGGGTGTATYTGAACTATTGAGAGAAAGAGATCTAACTTCCAATGAGCAGTTGCCTGAGGGATATATATTAACACTTGTTTCGATGGCAGTTCATACTCTCCTGGTGTCCAGAAAGGCAGCAAACATTTAGATATAGATTTGTTTGTCAATGGATTAACTACTCTGGCTGGTGCATTTGTAAGAAAGAACAAAACTGCTTGAAGTATTGCAATAAATTAATAGTTCCTTTCCTCTATAAATGAAAGATCAGGAAGCAGGTCTGTGCCTAAGAAAATTTGTCTAGGCATACCCACTCTTGGATAGTTCTTAGATTGCTACGCCATGGCTGAACTGAAAGCTCAAGGTTGAATTGCTTAGCTGGAAGTACAACCATGAAGACTTCGACAGGATATTTTGTCATACAAATGGAGTTAGCAGAAAAACTCTTCATATGTATCATTTGAAATACACTCAGATCAGCTATTCTGCCAGTGAAGGAAGGTTTCTTTCACTCTCTCTTAGCTCTTTGTATGCAAGAAATGTAATACCAAAATAGCATAGGGAAAGAGCTTTCATTTAAGGAAGAGCATTTTGGGGAAAAGATCACAGAAGGCAAATTTCAGCTTTGAAAGATGCAAGTATTTTGAAAAGTGAAGGGACATTATGAAAATACAAAATGTAATTGTGGCAAGCACTGATTTTAGATTACTATGCTAAGAAATATTTGTCTCTTTTACAGTGTTCCTGATTTAGACTACGTCATCTCAGAGTGTGTTAGATGGCACCAATGATTATGATATAGTTAATTCAGTGTTTTTCGTGTCAATAGTAACTCAAAAATTAAAGTTTGCAGAGCTCTTAAAAACAGAATGAAAAAAAACCTTGGATAAAATCCAGGTTAGAGATTTATTCCCTCTTTTATGTGAAAAAAGAGAACATTCTTTATGATTCATCTGGGCAGCACAGTTCTTAAGCCTTGTGAATTTTAAGATGAGTCTATGAAACTGTACAGATTTGAATGAAATTTATGAACAATGTAAATTTTAAGTTATCATCTACACATACCAAAAAAATGCCATCTCCTAACCCGTTCCTTCTCACCTTGAACTTTCCCTTTAAATCTTGTAAACCGGATAAAAGGAACTCAGGAGATGTCACAAGTTTAAACTKTTTTTCTGTCATCAAGCCAATGAAATTTCATGTATTTGCAGACAATTTTGTGATTTACAGTTCTCACATTTCAGTCTGGTTCTGACTGTAACAAGGTCCTAGTGACTGTCACATCCATGAGCCACATTATTAATCCACTACCAGACTGCATTTGAACTGTTACACTTGTAAATGAGCCAGCATGAAACTCTTGTGTCTTGCAGACCATCTGCTAAATCCTTGGTGAGTGTAAACTAACAAAGTTTCACAGACTTCAGCACAGTTCCAGCAAAGTACACCCGCTGACAGTCTGCCTCTGCAAATTCCTTTGGTGCATACTTTAACTCCTATTGACTTATTAGGTGCCTAAATCGCAGTAGCATTTAAGTACTGCAGGCTTCATAGACGTGCTATAAGAATATCTGACATCAATGATAACTGAATGTTTCTTCTACTGCACTCATTTATAGAAATAAATCAGGAAGAATTCATTTAGTACATTTAATAACACATTTTAGCAATCAGTTCTACCAGTGTTGTCTTACTATCTTCTGTACTAACAAGCCATTGAAGTTAATAACAAATTCACTCACCACAACACGGATCTCTAGGTACACAATCTGATAACATCCCTCTCTTGCATGGAAAGGATATAAGTCTCTACTGGCAGTCCACAGGCACAAGTATTAGCCTAATAAATGCATGAGAACGATGTTAAAGYACGTGAACAGCAGAACTGTGTTATAAATGCATTTTAAGAATCAAATTGCTTTTATAAATAGACAACTGAATCCTGATTCATAGACCAAGTCCTTTTCTGCGACAAGACATTTAGAAACAGCAACAAAAGGATTACTCTTAATCAGGAGGGTTTACAATTTAAAAGAATGAAGGAAACAACGAATGCAGTCAGACAGACAGACAGACAAAGGGCTCTGAGAAAATAATGAGACSAAATCACCCACAGCATATCATCATCTTAACAGCCACTAGTTTCCTTTTCTATCATAGAAGGAAAATTTAAGGAGGAATTTCAAGGAGAATAAYACAACAGCTACATGACTGTTAAACGAAGTTCTGCTAAGCCTCAGGGGCAAGATGAGAAAAACACAAAGGCACTTATTTTAAAATTCAGAAAGTTTGAATACGGATGGTGAAAGGTGGTAACAAGGCTGAAGATGAAGTTGCTGCTTCTATAGTGACTCGGATGAAATGAGGGCTCTTTAAAATGAAAGGAGGCTGATGCGGCGAGCAAACAGCATGCATCTTATGCTCCAGCCATTTCACATCTTTATGGCCYTCTGCCAGATTCTCCTCAGTTTATCAGTTTCCCACTTCTTCTGGGAGTGGGTGGGTGGGAGGTGACAAAACTGGACACCATATTCCCGATTAAAACTCACAAGTGTGGAGTAGTGGAGTAGAAGGTAAAAATCACTTCCCTCAGCCTACTGGCTATGCTCTTTAGAGTGTAGCTCAGCATGCAGTTAGCCTACACACAGCAGCAGCCACGACTGTTTTCGGCCTGTTAATGACCAGGACCCTCAAGTCATCTTCAGCTGAGCTTCTGCCCACTTAGTCATTCCCCTCTCCTTAGTCATTAATGTACAGGGTTAACTGGTCCCAGATGCAGAACTTTTCATTTACCTTTGCTGGATCTCATGGTGTCCTGTGAAGGGCAACTCTGAATATGTCAAACAGTACAGGTCCAATACTGGGGCCCTTTAGGGACATCAGTCCTTTAGRAACGTCAGAGTAGCTGACACAACTTAGATTTCAAACAATTTAACACTATACTCTGAGTCTGGCAGTCCAGTTTTTCACCCATCTTGTAGTCCACCCGTTGAGTCCATATTTTATTTGGTTACAGTATGACTGCAAGGCAATTATGGGAGRCCCTGTCAAAAGCATTACTGAAGTCAATCTGTTCTTACTTCTTCTGTCTACTCTCACCCTCTGCTTCCTCAAGTTGTAACAAATATTTTTTTGTCTGCCCTAATTCACAGTAATACAGTTCATGTTATTAAATTTCATCCTACCAAATCATTCCAGGAAATAAATCTAATTCTTTTCCTACAATGACAGATGATCCCTCAATACTGGCAACAGTTCCAGTTTTTGTACCAGCTGACAATAGGCATGCCTTGTTTCTTGCTCATCAGTCAAAAGTTAATTAATTAAGGAAGAGTGATTCTAGACTGTTTCCCAAGGAGCACAACAGGTACACTATTTCAATCTGATATTTCAATTTATCTTAACATGTTAAATTTTCCTTTTTAGACAACTTATCTATTTTACAACTCTCTGYTGAACAACCATCATAATTACTACACTTAAAATGTCTTACTTAAATCTGAATTGACTAAGTTACTGCATTATCCATTTCTCAGAGTTTGTTGTCTATAAAAGACAYGAAATTAGTTCGATATGAACTATCTTTGACAAAATCTGATGCTTTTCATTCAACTTCCTCTTTCTTGTCTTGTCCTTGATTATCCTTTCCTTCACAAATTTATTCTAGGAGTTCTTCTGATATCAGGAATAAATAAACAGCTCAGCATTTGTTTCAATCATTTCCTCTCCTACACTCTTGTTCCTTCATAAAGAGGCATGAAATGATAAAGTAAAAATGTCTAAACTCTTTGAAATGATGCACAATGTAAAAGAGTGAGTCCTGCTTCATATAATTGAGTTTCTTTCTACTCTTWCCTGTGTATACCCTATGTTATTCCATGTTATTCAGCATTCTGAAACAGTTAAAATAATCAAGGAACACCTGTAATCTGTAACGATGAAGACATCTATGTCTCTAAGCAGTTAATATGAGCACTAGATAACAGAGAAAGAGCTAAACAGAACTATTCCAAGCACATGACGGACTCCAAGGGCTGTGTGTCTAGAGCTTATATGGGTGCTTCTCCCAGAACAGCTCTACCTTTGTTTTCTCTTCACATAGGGCTTGCAGAATCCAACCCAGGAAGGTTACTTCCTCACTTTTTATTATGTAGTTGCCTATATCTCCCTATACAGCTAAGAAATTACTACAGTGTTTTAAACAAGCTAGTGAGAAACATTTAAAGTAATAGTGAAAAAAGGTGGAGGGAAAGGAAAAAACAGAAAAGAAAAAATCAGAGGAAAAGTACTTAAACCAATTTAAAAAACAACAACAAAATGAGGAAGCTGTACAGTGACYAATCCCCGGCAATGAAGAGCTACATCTCTAAATGTGTAACCAGCCTAAAATGGAAGAAACACTGTTATTTGTAGAGAATGCCAATGGAAATAGGAGACATAGTAATAGAACACAAATTCATTTGAGTAATGATACGGTCTAGGTAGTTGGCAAAGCAAGTCCTCAAAGCCACAGGTCAATGGTGCGGCATCAAGAAAGATAGCATGATGGACAGGTGAGACAAAGCTGGTAGCACATCTATTTGTACTTTAGGAGTGCTGGAAAAATGCAATGTGACAGAGCAGTGAACAGTTCTGGTTCTTGGCAGACGTGTGAAATACTGTGTGCTCYGTATGGAACCAGAGAATGCACAATGGACCTCTGACTCCTCTTAACCAGGGCCCAGACGCTCTCTGAAATAAAAACTGAGACATAGGTCTGGCTGCAAGCATCGGAACAAGCTGAAAACACATGTGATTACTTGTGTAGGTAACAAGAGAAACTGGAGTATAAAATATACTAGACAGCCAATAAACCTGTCTTACAAACTTCCCTTTGTCCTCAGTCAAGGAAAAAAAAACACCAACCCCCCCCCCAAAAACCTCAAATGTAGTTGAACAAGAACGCCAAATGTTTAAGAAAAGAAAGACAATTGTTGTTAGGGTTTTTCCTCCCCAAAAGAAGTAAAAAAAGATAGTAAAAAAATATTCAAGCTATCCAAAGATTTTTCTCTGCTCTGTACCCTAACTGTACTTCCTATTGGCTCTTTTGGAAATTAGCACATTAAAAGTGTCTTTATGCATAACTACTGTGTAGGTATTCTGTAAACTATGTTACAGGATTTGAGGGACTAATCACACATCCATGTATTCCACCCTCTCTCTTGAATGACAGAATACTTCCCTATACGATTTTAGAAGGCTCACACACAAGTGCATTATCACTACAAGCATCCTGACACCAGGTATAGGCATGAGCTGTCTGAACRAAAACAGTTTGAAACAGGCCAGCCAACATGAATTTTCAGCTAACAATGGAAAAGATTGTAAGAAGAAAAGGAAGAGAAATATAGCTAAACTGGATTTTTCACTGTCAGTGAGTAACCCGCCTATCAGAATAGTACAAGTGAGTAGCGTTTGTGACGAGCACGATGCAGATAAAAAGGGACCATTTCTAAGAGACAAGTGGWAGTGCCTCCCTGCGACAAGAGATCCATCCGCTCCTTTTTCGACAAGGGAAATGATCTAAAACCATGCCATATTCACTAAATTCTAGCCATACAATGATTTGCAAGAGGACATGAGATACTTTCTGCAAGGAATAATGCATTTCAGGTTTTAAAGTAGTTCTCTCAGCTTTTGTAACAACAGACTTTTATAAAGCGACGGGAATCTATGTGATATCTACAGGACATGAAATGACAAAAATCACAGAATAATTGAGTTTAGAGGGGACTTCTGGATGTTGGCTTGTCAAACACCCCTGCTCAGAGCAGATTCATCTACAGTAGGTTGTTCAGGGCATCTTTGAATATCTCCAAGGATGAAGACTCCACAACTCTTTGGGCAAACTGTTCTAGTGTTCAACCACCCTTATAGTAAAATAAAAAATCCTATGTTTAAATGGAATTTCTTGTATTTCAATTTGTGACTATTGCCTTTTCCATGGTCACTGGCCTCCACTAAGAAGGATTTGTTTCTGTCATCTTTACCTCCCTGCTCAGACATTTATACATATTTGTAAGATCCACCTCCCTCCCCAAATCTTCTCTTCAGGCTGAGCAGTCCCARTTCTCACAATCTCTCCTTATATGAGAGATGCTCCAGTCTCTTTTTAGTTATATTTTCAGCCCTTTGCTAGACTTGCTCTGGTAGGTCCATGTGTCTTGTGCTGGGAGGCCAGAACTGGGCACACTATTATGAATGTGGCCTCATYAGTGCTGTGTAGAGAGGAAGCATCTCTTCTCTTGACCTACTGCCAATAGTCTGCTTAAAGTAGCCAAGGAGGTTTTTGGCTTTCTTTGCCACAAGGGCCTGTTGCTATCTGCTCATATCYAGYTTGTYCACCAGGACTCCCAGGTCCTTCTTGGCAAAGCTGCTTTCCAGTTGATTGGCCCCTGATCATGTGGGGAATAACCCTGATCAGGGTTATTCTTCCCAAGTGTAGGACTTGGCTATTCACTTTGTTGAACTTCATAAGGATCCTGTTGATCCATTTCTCCAGTTTGTCAAGGTCCTTCTGAAGGCAGCACCAACCATCTGATGTATCAAYTACTCCTCTCAGTTTTTTATCATTTGCAAACTTGCTGAAGATGTGTTCTGTCCCATCATCCAGGTCATTAATGGAGATGTGGAACAGTACTGGCCCCATTATCAATCCTTGAGATATGCCACTACARTAGTCTTCCAGTCAGCCCTCATGTCACTGATCRTAACCCTCTGAGCCCAGAAAGTTAGCCAATTTTCAGATCACCTCACTGTCTGCGTATCTAGCCTATATATCATCAGTTTGTTTATAAGGATGTCACGTAAGACAGTATGTAAGACAAAGTCAAGACTGAGCTAGTCATCTCATTGTAGAAGGCTATAAGCTTTGTCAGGCATGATTTCCCCTTCATAAATCYGTGTTGACTCAATCACCTTTTTGTCCTTAGTATTTTTGGGAATAGTTTTTAGGAAACATTGCGCTTTCACCATCCCAGGGACCAAGGTGAGGATCACTGGTCTATGGTTCCCCAGAGCCTTTCTTGCCTTTCTTGAAGTTAAGGATGGCATTTGCTTTCTTCCAGCCCTCAGGAACCTTTCCTGATTACCAAGAAATTTCAAATATTATTGAAAGTGGCCTTGCAGTGACGTTGGCCAGCTCTTTTCAGCACACATGARTATATTCCATCAGGTCCCATGAACTTTTTGTATGTCCAGGTTGTTTAAATGTTCCCCAATCTGATCCACTTCCACTGAGGGTAAGTCTTCCTTTCACACTGTTTTCAGGGGCCTGAATTGCTGAAGACCAGTCATACTAGTAAAGACTGATGTGAAAAAAGCATTGAGTACCTTGGCCTTTTCCATGCCCATTTRTCACCAGATATCCTGCCCCATTTAGTAGATGGGCCACATTTTCGCTAGCTTTTCTTTAGTTGCCGATATACCTGTAGTTATACCTTTAATTGCCAGTATACCTGCCTTTCTTCTTGTCCTTCATGTCCCTCAATAGATTCAACTCTGGATGGGCTCTCGCTTTCCTAACCCCACCCTGCATACACAGACAATGTCCTCTCTATTACACCCAAGTCACTTGTCYTTGCTTCCACCTCCTGTATGCTTCCTTTCTGTGTTTGCATTTCTCAAGAATTCTTTGTTCATCCATGCAGACCTCCTGCTGCTCTTGCTTGACGTCCTGCTCATCAGAATGGACCATTRTTGACCTTGGGACAGATGATCCTTGAAAATCAACCAGTTACTCTGGACCGCTCTTCTCTCCAGGGCTAATCTCTTGAAACTGCAGGACCTCTGAGAAGATCCACTCATTCTTTTTCTCATCATCTCTAATGCTGTGAAGTCTGCTGGCCTCCTCCTGCAGATGCTTACTTGGCAACACAGATCCTCCGCCAATGCCCACCTCCTGTGGGCAATGAGTTCCTCTCCCCCAACCCCAGCAAGAGGCGTCCATTCAGCCCCAGGCCTGGAGTACTGCATCTTCCCTTGGGAGYTTGGTCTGGATTATGGCCTCTGACATTGCAGGGATAGTTGCTCCAATAACTGCCGGGAACCTTGCCTTGTGCTACATCTCCACACCATGGCTAAGCACATTTACACTGTTCTTACCCCTCCTGTACAAATTAATTCTTCCATCAACTGTTTCCACGAACTGCAGTCTAGGACAGTAGGCCTCTCTCTAGCTGCAAGATTGCCTGACTCTCCCTTATCAGGAATGAGCTGGAACAAAAGCTCAAAGCATCCTTTGATGCAGAGGGACTGACAAAGTTCATTAGAAGCTGCTGCAGATTACTGTAAGTCATGGTCTACTGGAAAGCCGTTATCCTTTCCTAGCAGCAGCAAGTGCCCTGAAGTTCTTTAAAGAGTTCCCAGAGTCCTCTGATAATACTAGAAGTTCCCCAAAAATCTAGAAAATCTCAAAATAAGACCCAGAAACTGCTGTCTTTGTGGGCTGTGCTCTGATAAAGGAGATGAAGGAGGAACCTAATGGTAACCTGCAACCACGGCTACCATCTCCAGAAYAGGAACTGATTTACAGATGCCTTAAGCTAGAAGTAAACTACTTTTGGATGTGCTGGTAKGTGCTTGTCCACACTATAAAATAACCACCAACTCTGACACAGGTTTGCTTCTTTTCAGGCCAACGATTAGGACTTGCCAAAAGATGAGTGTATCTTGAAAAATTTATGCCCAGACTTACAGTGTTATTTGTCACACCTTTATACAAGTTCTAAAACTTACCACATTATAAATAATRCATCTCACCTGGCAGTGAGACAAATCTGGCCTGACAGATTGAAGGTAGGGCAATTATACAGATAGGCAATTATGGAAGAAATGAAGCAAAAAAAAACCCCAGTCATGTAATACATGTGTTCCCCAAAGAACAACAGTGTGATAAGAAGCTAAGGAAAATATCMAGATAAGATACTCTCTACACTAAGAACAAAACCTGGCCCCCCTTTTGCTTTAGAAGTCCACATATGATCTATTGCAGTTCCATGGTGATATTGTTTAGGTATTGTTCATGCTAAAGGCCAACTCAGCTCCAGAAATTAAGCAAGTTACTTCAAACTTGCCAGGTCATTGTCTGATCTTCCTACATTTGGCAATGCTGTACCAGTTAGTTTGCATGCTGYACTATGTAAGCTTTGATGTAATTCTAAACTGTTGTTTCTACTGTGAAAAGTGACGCTGGTAATGGACAAACATTAGCTCTCAAAGAGCACACTACAGAGCAAGGAGTGACTTCCATACATCGTATGTAGAAACATATGCATGACAGAGGAGTAATCATCTACTTTGGTTTTGTGGATTCAGTTCAGATGCTTAATGTTAATGTTCCTTTGTATGTTCAGGCACAGTGCAGAAGAAAAATTCTAAGTATTATACTAAATCAGGTATTGTGCATTGTGCAAAAACCAGYCGAGTGTGATGTCAGTCATTAAAACATTGTCAAGCATCTTGCTCAACCTCACTTTCAAGTGTGAAAAGCTAAAAGACTCTTCTGCCATAAGGTCTATCAGAACCACCAGCGTTCAGCTCCTGCTATAATTCTAGAAGAAACAGAGAGGGAATATTGAGAGCATGAGAAACAAYTGAAACTATGAAAGATTATTTATAGTTCCTTAGCATGGAAATAAAATTCAGACTGCCATAATGATTGAATTGTGCTTAGTTTCTGTATTGCTGCACTGATCTGGAATGGCAGACTGCACACAGCTTTTAAAAAAAGTGTGTCTGAAGTCTATGCATTCAGCAATACAATATATGCATCTTTAAGACTCCTCAGTCTTTATAAGAATTCTGTTTATATTTAGAGCTGAAAGGTTTGAACTTGATGATTGACTGAAGGGCAGCACTTCCTTTGCTCCTTTATGCAGCTTCAAAAGCAGGCTGGCAAACCCAACCGTGGCTTGCATGTGGCAATCTGCGAGGCATGTGGGAGGGCTGGGGTGAGCAAGAGAGCAGTTGTTGCTGAAGGAGTGCCAAAAATGTCTGAGTGTTTGCTATTTGATGAGAGAAAAACCTCGTCTTCAAATTTTGTGGATGAAAAGGTGACATAACCATCTCGAAACTGAGGAATTTTAACAGCAGCAGCTACCAGCTTTTTCAGGCATAGCTGAACTGTACTCCTGTAGTGTTGAGGTRCACCAAGTACAGTTAAAGAAATTAAACTGGTCTCAAAGTCAGTCTGCTAAAAAATAATCTGCWGTGTGGATACACCCTTGGATAAGGTCTCGATCCTCAATAAGACATAATTATTGCGTTGTGCTGGAAAATTTTGTTACAGAAWTCTCTGGGCAAATCATCCATGTATCCTCATATCATTTACCCATCTTCAGAGGCATTCATAGGCCTTTCTGCCACATCCCAAGCAGAGATAGCTTCTCTCTCAGCAGTGCATACATCAGCTAATCCCCTCTGTGGGGATACTAACTGCTACTACTCTACAAATTAGTACTGAATGCTGAGTATTCACATCTGCTGTCAACATCATTAGGAATTGCAGGCAAAATCATCTAACCATGAAAACTGTTTCGCAAGTTAAGGCCACCCAGGCTTGGAAAGCGTCAGCTGCTCTTTGCATMTATTTTTGTTTGCAGAATAACATTGGATTCTCCCAACATGACCTGTTAAATCTGTCTGAGATGCTGAACTGCAGTCCACACTTCCCACTCTGGAGTGTTGTGTTGGGGTTACTGAAGCAAAATGTGTTCAGACTGTAGAAGGCTGCTGAAGGAAATATGGACGAATATGCAAAATGAACTTCTGAACATAAATGACTTGCAGCACATTAAAGCCCACTTAAAGTATCCTTTGTGACCAACAGCAGCATTAAGCAGCTTGATAACAGAGAGTACATTCAAGGGAAGAAAAACAGCTGCAAGAAGCAGAAGTTACTGAGGATCCATCAGTGACATTTGGACATAGGTCAGAGGTATTTGGAATAAAGATGCCTTATAGTTTATATAAAAGTAAAAGCCATACAGAAAGCAATTCTGCCCAGTAATGTTTGGATAATCAGGAGCACATAGGATGTTTAGATGGAAACCTGACACTCACCAAGGACTGCTGAATTAGATTATATGAGACATTTCATCTTCCTTCTCTCTCTTGCTCAGTTTAACAAAAATAATTAGCCAAAGTAAAAAATATCAAAACCTCATTACAAATATTATCTTCTTCCTAGCAGCTACTGCTAGTTTCATCATAATTACAGATCTACATAATCATCCCTCAGATGGTGCTAAAAAGAGCAAATTCTGTTTTGGGGGGCAGGGGTTATGGAGTTGGGATTTAATTATCAAATATTCTTTGAGAGTCCACATCAGACTCACTGTAACTCACAGCTGCACAATAACCGGACTCATGCTACCTAGGAACTTCAAGCCTGATGTGGGTGAYGCAGGCTGATGCAATCACTGTAAAGCACTGGGGCTTTAATCGTCTGTTCATTCTCATCCATGGCAAGTAATTAGCTACATTYGTTTGTAAAGACCACCCCAGAGATAAGTGGGGCAAACAGAGGGTATAAAACCATTTCAAGGTTAAAGAAAGTGTCAGACTAAGCAGCAAACCCATTTTCTCCAACAGTAGCAAATTAAGAGCTCAGAAGAAACTCCATTTCCTAGAATTTCCTTCACTCTCATTACAGAGGTGTCCCACTTGGTTCACCAGTGTCCTGCATACAAGCTCCTCTGTTTCTGGTCTAGTCACTGTCTTCCTTTCACCATGCGGAGAACCCTTGTTAACTCCAGTAACATGCAGTGGGTGTCTCAGCTCTGCCAGCTGCTGTATCAGCAGCTCCTCCTCTCCGACCTGCAGCTTTCCCAAGAGGCTCTTCAACTTTGACCTCACCATGGTACTTCCTTTCRTCACTTGTTTAATAAAGTTGCCTCTGGGTAAGATATTCAACTTGGAGTGTTTGTGTGGGTTTTTGTTTGTTTGTTTTTGTGGGTTTTGGTTCTGTGGCTCTGCTTTGCAAATAGCAACAAATCCACATTTTGTGGTGTAAATGGGAGTTCATAGCTACTTACCTAGGACTTCAGATAAGAATTTGTCCCGGTCAGTGATCTTGAGCAAGGTTTTCTTGTATCTCTACTTGCAATGCTCTTGGTGAGCTACTCTAAGCCTAGTGTGGATGGAGCCTAGTGTGGTAGTATTTTCAGAGGAGTAAGTTGATCTCTTCATCTTTTTTGTAAAAAACTCTATACTTATAGAATGAGTGGAGGCTTACCTCTGTGGCAGATTGCTGCTCATGCCAAAAGTAAGCAAATTTTGTGTATCTATTTTTTTAGTATGTAACTCTAAGCTACAGATTATTTATCCCCAGTCAAACAATTAAGGCACAAGTGGTGAGACCTATGTATGAAGTTGAGTTTTCAGGTGGAAAGTGGGAAAGCAATCAAGGAATACTCATATATTGGCTTAGAAGGGCATTCAAATTTCATTTCAGTCATTACCTCCTCCATATGTTGTTTTCTCTGGCATCTTTTTAATTAGCCATTTCTAAACTATCAGTTAATACAGTATGTTGAAACTCTTCTTAAGGAAGGAAAAAAAGTCCTACTCCTGACAACTTWATTTTAAATAATCTTTGTTTGAACTATTGCTTTCTTCTGAATTGAGACCTAAGTTATGAAAAACCTGTTTAGGAGAATCTTTCATATATGTAGCATGAAATCAAAGTTGTTTTCAAAAATATTTATTGTGATRAGTTTAGATGGAATTGTCTTCTTTCTCCTTCATCCTTCCAGATTTTCACCAGATAAATGGATTTTCTAGGGGCCTTAAAGAGTTATCCCATCCTTCCTTAACACCTCATTTCCTGTAATATGTATCTGTAACCTCTAAGTCTGTAAACTTCAATGTTTTTAATCCAAATAAGTATGGAATTAGAGATTTTATTATCCAGAACTGACTGATAGCTAGGAATGAAAAGGAAAAAATACTCAAAATTAATAATACCATTAATAAGGCCATGATAATGGCCTTAATATTCATACCAGACCACATATAGAAATATATTCTTTTTCTGTGAACACAATGTCTATGTTCGTATTAGAACAGTTAAAGCCCAAGTAAGTTCACAWAGTGGCATCAACCAGGGTCAAACTAGGCTAGACCCCTTCTGACACTGCTGCTGTAGTTCAGGAAGTTGGCTGCATGTTGACAGGGTTGGCAGTACCAGGCAGGAGATCTAGGAGACCAGAGTGCCCAGAGGGAATACTGCAATAGTCTGAATATGTTGCATTGGTCAACATACACGGATAAATTCACCATAGGTGTAATATCATGCTGATATTACTAGTAGAATTTCAACATTACAATTGGCTTAAGCTATTCAAAGCCAGTGGAAAGGAAATTACCCCCTTTACCTCCCTTGTGCTAGTGCCAGAGCTCGTGCAGCCAGGTCGGTTCTAGGCAGAGACTGCCTGGGTCAGAAACTGCCTCCAGCAAAACCGAACAAGAGAAAAAATAACAAAAGATGAATTGTCAAARGAAAAAAAAAACTGTGGTGAGATGGTAGTGCAACCACAGGAATTGAAGGAGCAAGAGGAAGAGCCAGGCTCTAGTCAACACAGAAACTACCTTCTACTTACCAAATCTCAGGCATGCAGGATGTTGTTGTCTCTGACAAGGAAGAAAAAGCTGTTTCTGGGCTTCCCATATATTATATAATTTCCTTTTCCTATCTGCTGTATGTGACATTGATGTGGAAACTTTTGGTGGGAGAATCATAATTTTGATGAATCTTCTCAGAATGGGTCTCAAAGCATATAGGAATTTGTATTGGACTGATGCTTTAGGGCATCACAGTTATATATTAAATACAAAGTCCCCAAAGCTCTTTTGATGACTGGAAATGATATATTTTTTTCCTTTCTTTTATTTAAAACTGAAGTTTTAACTGTTGATTTCTTTTTCCAAGTAGAAGATGTAAATGATGAAGATAGAAAATTTGGCAAGTTAAAAGAAAGCCTTTGTAGATAGGTACAATTTTATAYAGAAAGCCACTGACGTAGTGATAAATAGCTTTCCTTAAAAGAGAAAGCAGTTTTGATTATTCAAAACAGTGAAACAATGATAGAACTAAATACTATGTTTTCTCAGAAACATTTCATATCTTCAGTCTAGTCTTGGTTTAAGATTGAACACATGTTTTTATATTATGTTATGTATATTCCTTTTAATATCTTCACATTGATCTATTCACTATAGTTAAAACCACCACATCATGAAAATTTTTTTTCATATTCTTTTAATTAATGCATGTATTAACAGAAATATGCTAGATAGCTAAAACAAAATTCAGAATCCAGAAGAAAAACCATTAAATTTACCTTTTGCCTTATTTGGTTAATATCATGGACTAAATTCCTCTCTGTAGAACCCTCCTCCCCTCAGCTGCAGAGTGAAATTTGGAAGAGACTTTGGCCTATTATTGTTAATACATGAGATAAGATTTTTAAACCAATATTTGCAGAAAATTCAGGCACCAGGTGTACAATAACTATATATAAAAACAATCAAGATTAGCAAAAATGCCATTTAGGGCTAGAGAATCCTTTAGGAGCAGAGAAAAGCAAGGAAATACTGTGCTTAAGTCTCTATTCTGCCTTAGGACWTCCACATACATTTGTGACTCTGTATTCTTTTAAAATTTAGCCATCATCAACTCTTGACGTTTTAGGGCCTTCACTTTTACTGGATGATTTAGAAAATTCCATATACATGGCTATTAATCGACCGATAGATAGATGCTTAACTTGAATGGTCCATTTGCCTAAGTGATTCTTTTTGATCTAAGGTGAGAGAGAGGCCTAGGAACAGAATTCAAGGTGGTTATGATCTAGAGAAATTGAGCATACGTATGGATGGCCCCTTCCAGACAACTTGAAGCAAGATGTCAGATGATCAAGCAGCAGAGTAGGAGTTAATGAATTGAAAAACAGAGTCGTTAAAAYTATCATATTCAAGTAGGTTCATAGCTTTTGTTGCTGTCTGGAACCAGGTCAGGCAATGTTAGAAAAGACTCAGAGCTGAGGTGTATATATTTATATATATATATATATGTATATATAGAGGTCTCATTTCAGCCAGCCTACTAGTGGTGACCAATAAGAATTTGTTAGATACATTAGATATGAGCTTTGTTAAATGCATAAAAATGTGACCTTCAACAGATTAATGCTTAAAGTAACTTTGAGTGGGTGTGACATAAAAAGCAAATATTTTAAAAACATCTTAGGGATTTATCAGTTGCGTGATTGTTTTCTGAGCAACATTAAATGAAATAAGGTAAATATACTGGAGACGAGTGAACAACTTTTTTCCTGGAAAATCAGGAAGATCTTAACTCAGGCAGATTATTTTTTCAGGATCTCTCTAACCATCATTTAATAAGACTAGAGATTTTAGCCTGCTCACTGGTTAGTTTTTGGGTTRCATTGCAAACAGTTGTTGCTGATTCTGAAGCCCAGTAGATAGAGCCCTCAGCTGAGATCAGGGATTCTTAAGCTATTTTTGTTCACTGTATTTGCTTGGATAGCACAGAGGTTTCCTTAGGTTTCTGCATCATTGTTCAAATCTATTAAGAAGTGCTGGCAGTCTTTCCAGTAGGTCTGCATGGCCCACACCTGCGCTAAATCCAAGTCAGCCAGAGGTGCTCAACACACASCAGTGGAGAGGGGCTGTGTGTTTCCTGCACCCTCATGTTCTTGACTCATAGGTTTCAGCTTTTTAAAAAATAATACTTTTGTGGGGGGGGCGGAGGGAAGAAAGACTTTAGGGATACCAAACTTCACCAGCATTCATAGATCTTCAAATACTGGTGGTTGAGATGATTGATGAACACATCTGTAAGTTAAATTCTGAGATGCTGTTTTCAACCTGTCTGAAACCAGAAGCTATTGGGAATCTAGTGTGAAGGTTTAAGATCTCTAACTCAAACCCAAAACAAAAACATTAGTCTAAATATCTAAAYGGAAATATTTGAAACAACAGATTACCACCATCAGCCTTTTCATGTTTAGGGTAATAAAATTTGCTAATTTAATATAGGCTTAATTTATAAGATAGAGCCACATTACATACTGTACAGCCCAAACTATATGATGAACATAAAGGACARGGTTTTATTTGTATTTTATTCCTGAATATGCCTTTAGTCTGCTTTCACTTTGTGTGCAGTCTCATCACTTAAAACAGTCAAGAAGTATGCAAACACTTACAATAGAGTAAGCCTGTGGGTGACTAGGGCATCAGATTATACTCCTGATGATTAAAGTAAAAGGAGTAATTGAAACTCCAAGTGATGCCAATATCTGAGTAGGGTTGATAGGTACTATACTATTGCAAAGAAAAGGGATGATGAGCTAAGCCCATTCCGCTGGGTAAAAAATTAAAAGTATAATCATTTGCGTTTTGTGCAATGATTTCATGGATAGAATGGTTTCAGAAATATTAGTATAAAATGATTTTCCTTTTTCAAATAAGCTTTTGGAAAAGTTGCAAGAAAGACTGTTCTCTTCTAATCGACACTGTTCCCTTTGCTGTGTATAATRTTAAATAAAGTGGAAATGTTACAACTGAAACAATTTAAGTGTGCAAATTAATACAGCTGCAATCTACARTATGGTTAGAGCCTTAAAGTTGATATAGAGGTGTAAAGAAAGGAGACCACTGCTGATCATATTTACTTGCCCACACATGCACAGCGTACTACTCATCTAAGAGGATAATCTCTCGGGAAGATTCATATGAMTAACACTAACAGAACAGACTCAAAAAATGTATCTGGGTCAGTTGTGTTACCCCTAAATCTGTAATAAAATGAACAAAAWAAGACTTTGTCTATTTGGAAATGTAACTACTTTCTTTCCGTATAACCCTGACTGAACATTAGAAAGCACAGACAATCTGATGGAAAGATGGCACACTGGAGTTTAAAAATATTTTCCCATGGTTGAACAGCTTATGAATCATAGCTTATCTTATCGAAAGCACAGTTCTGCTTTTTAGCCCAATTCAATACAAGATATAACTCGCTCCTGAGCTATGGACAGCACAGGAAACATGCTCTTTCCAGAAGCTGTGCTGCGTGTTTGATTGCACCAGACTTTTTAAAGTTTCATTTTTATCCAGCTTCTTTCTTTCTTGCTACAAAAATCGTGACAGTATTTTCAGATCTCAGGGAAGCAAGATTTATGTTTCCTTTTGGAGTGCTGACTAGCTTGTTCAGTGGCCAGATAAATCCAAATAACCTGGTAAAGTGCCTAACTGCATGCTCTCCAGTGAGCAGCTTACCTTAGCTCTCTTTAAATTCAAAACTCATCCTTACAGTCTATTTCAAGCTATGATGACGATCTCTAAAGCTGAAAAAGGATGCAGATCTTATGATCTCATTGAGATAAGRGTGATCTTTGCCTCTACAGTGGTGACTTCAGAGACAGGCGTAAGTTTATCTAAACCACAAAATGAATCTGAGCAAAAAAATGTGACAAATTTAGTAGAGAAAGCTTTACACAGGKAGCAGGCAGTATGTTACAGGTCTGAAAGTCCTTCTTCTACCGGCTCTGATCCTGTAGGAYAGGAAATATACAGGAAATAAGCAACAACTATAGCTAATAAAGCTTGTCCTTATACTGAAATTCAGCCCTTGATCTTTGCAAATGAAGGCTAATTCTAAAAGTTCATTTCCAAGTAAGGTTGTTCAATGGTTTATATAATACAACATGMTTTATGTGGATCTATAGTTTGAAGGTCATGGTGTTCACTCTCATTTTCAATAAATGGTAATGTCTGGTAACTTTAAGATTCTTATGCAAAGAATGTACTATTTCTGAAGTTTGCCAATACAACAGGAAAAGAAATAAAATAGTATATATATATATTTAGGAAAAGCAAGCACTAGTCAAAAATATATTACTTTTTCATATTTTCCATCATTCTGTAAAATTATTATGAATCGTAGGCTTTTTTTTTTTAGTACACCAAAGGGTTAACAGTGAATCCTAGACTGAAGTACACAAATAGTTAATGACAATGTTTTACTCTGAGYGTGTTTGTGTTTTGAAGAAACAGTTCAAATGCAGCTTTGGTTTATTGCATTGGTTTCTTTGGTGCTATGGGAGAGTTAAGTTACTAATTTAATTTACTAATTGGCACCTCTAATTACCACACTGCCAGATCCAGCACAACATTCCAGAATCTAATACCAGAGGGCACTGAGATACACATTTGTTTAGGGACTGGCACTGATTACTTGGCTCTGATCCCATTATGGTTGATGGTAAAACAAAATTAAAATGGATGCAACATTCAGGCTTTTATATCGTAGCAGCCTCAAGTGTTATGGCCTCCCTCCATCTGACCACTAGGAGGATAAACAAAATCTAACATTGATAGCAAGCTATAATATATATTCCACTATACATTCCACTGTAGTCACTTCTGTGCAGATCTGCACTGTACTCTGTGGATATGCAACCGTTTTACTATAACACAGAATAAATCATATCAAAGACTTAGATCAAAGACTTTATGATATAGAGCTACTACTCAAACTTAGCTCTCCTGAAGCGCTATCCGCTAAACCACATTTCCTAGATTGTGTTGTTAAGGGTTAGAAAGAGTTAGAAAGCTTAAATGCAATTCATATGACAATAAAAAGAGGTGTAATACCCATGCAGAAAAAATTTAATGAGGACAACAAATTGTATGATGGTTCAATGTTTTGGTGGGTAGTAGTTTAATGGAGCAAGAGAGGTAGTTAGCCAACTGAAAGGAAATGGAAATGATGTTGAAGAAAATAATTGAAGGGTTCAGATAGTGAAGTTCAGTGTGGAGTGAAGCTCAGCTCAGCTGAAAAAATGTGATCAAACGAGGAAACCCTTGGATAACAGAAAAAGGCAGAGCAAGTGCTGTGAAAGCATAAAAAAGCTTTGTGAGGCCATTACCATCTTCTGTCATTCAGATTTACTTGTAGAATTAAATTTTTGGTGGAGAAGGTTAATAASCCTAAATATTCTGAGTAAAACCTAGCCACAAATGGTTTCAGAGAGCTTGTACATTCCTCCCTGGACAATAAAGACACCAAAGTCTCATCCTTAGCTTCTTTTTCACTGTTCTGACAAAATGATGTCATATATTATTARTAAGTAAAGTCCAAAATAAATTCAAACTTCTTGGAAAATGAGAGCATAGAATGAATTATGGTTACTGTAAAAGTAAGCAGGCAATTTYTTTTTCATTGTGCCTATTTGGATGCATGAAAAGTGCATTACTTTTAATTTATACTTATAAGAACCACTGTGACTTTTTTTTTTTCTTTTTTTTTAAAAAAAACTTTGTTTTATCCGCAGTGTGGAAGAAAATGAATTTGCTTCAAATTAAGGAATCATTCGCTGAAGTGCAAAGCAAAAGTTGGCTCACTTTGGCACTCACTACTCATGAACCATAGAGCCTTTCCAAGGTACCTGCCTCAATTGACTCCCTTTAAGCATTAAGCGTAGTCCATAAATTCTATTTCAAAGTTTAAATTTACAATGAGTTCCATTCATAAAACTGTCATGGTAAGTTTTCTGAGAGTGTTTCAAACTAAAGTGCAGAATGCTTCCAAACTGAGTAAAAGCTGAACTGTTCATACATATCAAAGCTTTCTTCTTTATAGACAGATGGCCAACTTGCCATTGGACCCTTGGAGAGAAGGAGGGGGGAGAAGTGTTAGCTCAGAAGTGCAGACTACAATGAAACTTGTTCATAAAAAGTTGATCTATGCTCTTTGCTGTCTGCTCAGAATCCGTTTTAAGAACATGACCTAACTCCCATCGAAGTCAACAGACTACAGTAGGAGTGGGAACGTGCCATGTGTCTGAAAAGGAGCGCTTCTCTTCTCTGGCATCAGGCCACACTACTTGTGAGAGGGAGTGCGGAGTGCAGGGCAGAAGGAAAGAAATTTCTGACCTATTTAATTTTCTCTTTGCTATTGTATTRAAAAATGTAACCCATTTCATGCCTTGAAAAATATTGTTGTTTGACTAATTCTTAGCTGATATAAATTCCCACAGCTGTGCCTTCTGTAGCTTTGGTGGGTTGTGGTTTGTTTAAACCCTGCTCCTTTATACTAAGCAGAGCAGGAGATGTACAGTTACACAGGAGGTAAAGGTCACCACTCAACAGCTATATTCCACTTCCCTTAATGCATTGAATTTCTTTTTTTTTTAATTTCTTTTTTGTTTCCTTGAGAAATTTCAGTCCATTCCTGTGACCCTTTTAATGTTCCTTTTCTCTTTTTTGATGAAAATGCTACAAAAAAATGATTAGAAGCAGCAAAAACTAGCAGTAAACAAAACCAGAAATAACTGTAGAAATCGAAATTGAAATAAAACATGCAAATGTTTATATTAGAACCAAGATTTCCACTCATGTAATCACAGTGGAAATATGAGACGTGTTATGTGGCTTACCAAATATTATCAACATAAATTAACTTCTGAAATTTTAATGTAGGTCAAGATTGCTATATTCTAACTTCTCTTTGATCAAGGAAAACTAAAGTGCCTCCTTTGAATAGACTAACCACATTATTGGTCACAAACAGAGCTGGGAAAAAGCTTGGCTTAAATTAGTCTAAATATACTCTGATAAAATACAGCAGCTTTATAAATTTTGTATATTTTGCAGATGTAAACTATATAAAACATAACATTTTACTCTTATGAGGATTTGATAAGTATGAGAACTTTCATAAAGTATGGCCGTGCAGAGTTTATCCAAAAATAATGAGAACTTTATAGAAATATATTCCTAGGAATGAGATCTTTGTAGGAACTTGCAGAATCCAAACTCAGAGGTCTGCAGTTGCGTTAGGCATTCCTTTGCAAGTCTATGACATTTGAAAAATGGTGCCAGGGCCCTCTGTTTCAAACAGGAATGAATGGCTCACAATGATTTATTTTTTTTCTACCTATGCCTAGTAAGACCACCACTCCTTAAATACTTATTCATTTTTGTGTAAGATCTGTAACAAAAGCTTTTTTCTTTTGGTGAGGGGCATATAATAGAGTCTTGTCTCCAATGTTAAATGAATGTCTTTGAGGAACACAAAGTATGTATGCTTACTACATATTTATTGTTCCCTCCTCTCTCGACAGAGCTTTCTAGATTTTGCTTTTTTAATTCTAATTCTGATGAAAAAGTTAGTCCTCATTCACAAGTACTGCTATTGGGTTTTATCTTACATATTAATTATTAAAAGAAGGATCAAAATCCTCTGCTCTGCTTTGCTCCTCTCTGCTCCTCTCTCCTCACCTTACCTCACCTCACCTCATCTCTCTTTCAAAAACTTCATCATCTCCTCCCATTATGTTTTCTGTGCACTGCTACTGAATCCAGGAGGAAAAAAGACCTGGGCGGTGAAGAGGASTATCTTGCTGATGCTCTCTGTCTGTATGGTAGACAAGGGAATCAGTGGAAGGACGCACAAAGACAGGAAGAGAAGTATGTGCAGGGAGAAGTTTTGATGTAGATGTTCTGTAACACACTCYGCCAAGAAGAAAGATAAAAACATCTACTTTGTTTTTAAATTGGGAAATGATGACATTTCTAATGTTCTTGAGGGTATTTTGAGCCRTAAATCTCTGCGCATTGAATAGATAATGCTTATTCCTGGATCGAGACTCAGAAGACCTGAAATCTATCTGYTCCTGTACTCAATATTTGCTTTTGCTAACACATTACCTTCAATTTCTTTCACTTCTTAAAACCATCTTTTACTGCTTTTAATTTTTTACATTTCCTGAAGTTTATAATGTCCATCACATAATCATATTTTTAAATAATGCTGCAATTTAGGATCTTGGGAGAAGTATGTAAGTCTTCTTTTCTTTTTTTAATGAGTCAGAGTGCTTGTATATGTGCATGCGTTTTATTTAGTCTGTTGAATTAAAATGACATTATCACAGCAGTTATAGGAGGGAGACATCTATTCTGTTCAAGCCCTTCTCCCTRAAAGGCAATGTATTGTCCTCTAAACAGAGGGTAGGTCAGACAGAAAGTTATTACATTCCATCTGAACAAAAAAACTCATACAGATTTTTTCATACAAAATGCCATTCCTACTTTTCCTAAATATCATCTTGRTTGTCTCAACACCCAGTCATCTCTTTTGCAGATGATTTTATGCACATGGTGAATGTAAGAGGTTTTGTTATTTGAATTAGTGTATTAATGCACCCACAGCTTCTTTAATGTTTTGCTGGCAGACAATCTTTAAATTCAGCATATTTTTTCACTGAGATATGCCTATCAGGCATCGATTTTCCTGGGCCATTGATAGACTYTTCCAGTAGTAATATGCAGTGTTGCTTTATTTGTAGCTTCTCTGTAACTATCTGGTGTTCACTTTTCCTCTGACCAGGTACAAAACCAGTCTTAACTTTTGGAGTGTTCCTGCCTCAATAAAGCGTGTAAGTACATGCTCCGTTGTAAGTAGGTGCTTCAGTTGTACTATTTTAAATTATCTTTAAATAAATGTTTGATTGAATGATGAGTGTTGAATGTAAGTACTTTGCTGGTCCTAGATCAGGGGATCAGGATTCTGCTCTGATGCTTTACAGTCTTAAATCAAAGYGGAAATATTCAGCCGAACTCTTGATTTGTTTGTTTTTAAATGATCTCTGCATGTGCCCCAAGACAAATCTTAGTAAAAAGACAGGGACAACAAAATTACTTCAAAATACTGTGGTACCTTTTACCTTTCAAGTGTAAAATCTTGTAAATGTAAAATGGGTATATCTTACATATTTGAGAGCTTACTTACCTGTTAATACATTGCCTACTTATTCTAAAATGAAGCCTAGTYTATAATATCGCACCCCACTATAAGTTTTCCGCGAAAGAGTCCAAATTGCCAAGCTATAATTTAGAACATGATACTGCTCTTGTTTAATCTATCAAGTCTTTTACTCAATCAAATGCAAAACTCTTCTCCTGAGACTAGTCTTCTACAAAAACAGAGTTCCTTCAAATGACAGAAGAACTATGGCTTCTATTCAACTCTTTTTATTAAAGTGGACAGATTCAAATTCATGCTTAGCTGACYCAAATATTTCAAACAATGTTTCAAAATTATTATTTTTGAACTTTAAGTTCCACAAAAATATCTTGTATTTTGATTGTTTGTCCTACCCTGAAGAAAATGAATTTGAAAACTCAGTGAGAATTCCACCTCATCTTGAGTTCTAATTTTCATTCTTTCCTGGTGAAGGCAGGAAACTCATGCAAGAGTTTTCCCTCTCTGGTCTTCTTCATTTATCATCAACTGTAGAAAATACAGAAGCAAATTATAACTCAGATACCACTGTCGTTAATCACAGACAATGTTTTAACTGAACACACATTTTGACACTTTAAGAGACAGATGGATTGACAAAATAGSAGAACTGTGACTAAAAACTACAGAGCTCTGTAGCCCCATAATCCCAGGATTTCACACACTGAAATGTCCTAACTTCTAAGTTAGAAATATTCTATAGAAAAGTATAGAATATATAAAAATATTTCTAAATTAGAAATATTCTGCAGAAATATTCTCCCACACATGGAATAGAAAGTCATGGAAAGTGACTGCACACTTAAGCTTAAAGGAATGTGAGAAGAATGAAAAGTAGGAACATTTAAATATGTCTCTCAGCAAGATTTGTTAGTAAAGACTTCATGAAAGTGTCCCGATCAGAGTTATTGTGCTGAATTTGGAGACCAAATTCAGTCCTTAGAAGACAGAGGGAGGATTTCAGCCCCACTTTCTGCGTAACTCAGAATGTAACCTTAACTACTGAGTCASTGCTGAGGCCTCCGTAATTTTTTAAGGATGCCAAACTCCACAACTGCGTTCACACTGAGCCTTTGTCTTCCTCCTAGATTGACAGGATAAGCTGAAGAASCGAGTGATTCTCTTTGGCGTTGCATATCTCACTCTGAACTGAATGTGGATTGTTTTGATAAAAATGTCCATCTTAAGAACAGTGTTTATTTTCCAGCCCATTTCCTCTGGATTTCTTTTTATTAATTTATAGGCTTTCTAACTGAATTTATGGCAAAGATATAGGTCATTTTATGGCTTCAAGGAATACAGTTAAGGCCGTGCAATAAAGTATTCGAAAATGAGTCAAACCTTCTGAATCTCCTTTTTTCTTGGGTCATCTTTTGTCTCTTGGGTGTCTAGTAAGATGGCAACTTTAACACTGCATTGACTGCATGTTATCATAATGTATAGGATATATTCTGTTTTAACTTAAGCTATAACAAATCCCACAGTTTACTTAATTTGGGAAAATCTTGAGGTTTGACAATAAACTTCAGCTGGAAAGGATGGGCTCCCTTCTTTTTCTAGGAGCTTGGAGCTGTATTTTTCATCATGTGTATCCCAACAACGTTTGCAATATCACATCAGGCTCTGAGCCTCACCGCAACGGAGTGCACAACCCCACTAGTAGATACGGGTTACGTCCAAGCAGTTCAGCTTCCAGTAGAACATATTTAAAGTAACAAATCATGATTTGATGAGGAGCTTAGAAAATAATGTCCTAGGATTAAGGAATGATAGATTTTTCAAATTCACAAGTCTAGATTAAACCTCTACTTGTGAGAACTCCCTTTTAATGCTGTAGAAACGGTTGATGTTGGCTCAGTAGGTGGCACTATTTCCTCAAAATCAATATAAAGCTGTTTCTTGACCAGGTGTTTTGGGCATAGAGATAGTAAAAGAGTTTTCTGTTGATGACTAGTAAAATTTGTAGTCCAACAGTTGTGATCATTAAAGATATTGTGTGATTAGGAAAAGATATATAATTTTKCCTTTCTTTACTGAGTAAATAGCAAAGCAGTACAATAATAGTATTTCATTTTTTTTTCTAGGTATGACATTCCTTCTCATTTCTCATCCTAAATTTGTATGCATTCTTGCAACTCYGTGGGTTGATTTGGTTGAAGTCAAGCCTGATATTTCAATTTTACTGTAAAATATCAAATTTCTTCTTTTTCACTAAAGCCTGATTAAGGCTTTAATTTAATTAWAGACTAAAGTCTTTAATTAAAAATAAACAAACAAAAATCCTTTATGAAGTCAGACCAAAACTTCCACACGGTTTTGTTAAAAAATAATTTGTGAATGGAAGTAATAAAAAGATGTCCATATACAACTGAGACATCCACTACATTTCCAGAAATGTAACTTTCATAAAGTACCTTAAATTGGCAAATTCACTAAGAAAGTAGTGAATATTTACAGTGATAATTGTAAATAATTGGTGAAAATATATATACTTGGAAACATCATTGGTAGATGACAGTTGTTCCAGAACTGCAAACTTTGCATGGTTAAACTTTCATCGGCTATCTGGATTCAGGATTAGAGTTTGATTAACAAATAAGGTATTTAGAAGCACCTTTTGTAGCTTTCTTTGCAGTGTGCAGTGTTTCACGCTATAATCAAGTAAATATTTTAGATGTTAAAAATAACATCTAYAACAAAGTCTTCCTGAATTTCATAGTCAGTATACAGTGCAGTATAAATTTAAGATATGTGTTGCCCCTAATTTAATAGGTACTTTCAGAACCTAAAAAAGCTCAAAAAATGTATCTATTTTAATTTACAATAGCTCCCTTAAGCTAAAGTTTTGTATACATAATACACCTTCAGATTAAGAAAACTACAAAGGATTCTTAAATTTTTTTTGAAATATAAAATATTAAATAATTAAACCAAGGCTATTTTAATAGTTAAACTTTTATTTAAAGTTTACAAACTTAAGAAAGATTTCCTAGAAAATACTTTCTATAATCAACCTGTTAACACTGCTTTGTTCACTAGACTATCCACATATTCTATCATTCCAGAAGAGATTAAAATTTTTAATTTGGCACATTTTTCTCTGAAATGCTTTTAAGAAAATAAAGTTGCATGATAAAATAGGAGCAATGTTGGAATGCTTGATCCTTTAATTGCAACTGTTTATTTTTCCGTTTTGTAATCCAAGTATTCAGGCACTTTACAGCTTACATGCAGATTTTGCTTGTAAAATAAACCATCACATGTGTAACCTATCACAGTGAAAGTGAATGAAGCTTTATGGTAACTTTGAGGGGGTTTTTTACAACACAGAGAAAAGCCCACAACTACGCTGGTGTTACAGATTGTTAACAGTTGCCATTCGAGTTCTTCTTAATGGATAACACCCAATAATTGTTTTGCTTTCCAGTGTGCCTGCAATCTGATATCTGTAAGAAAACTTTAATCTAACAGTCAGCTCAAAATACTCACTAAAATATTAAAGAAGAGAAAGAATAATAAAGTGTTTCTTAAAGCCATATACCTTTATTTTTAATGTCCTATATTTCAAGGTAGCACCAGTTTACAGGTAGCATTAACTGCTTGAGCTAAGCTTTGGTTTAACTGTATAAATATGACAAAAATGGCATGTTTCATATACAGCAAGTGTGCTAAATTCATGGCTATTTGTTTTTGTGAAAAAACAGCAAATTCAGCCTAAGGACAGAATTTTCAAAATTCTTCAGCTCTGACCTACCTCCTTCCCCCATTAAATTAAATGGTTCTGAACTTAATGTTTGCTAAAGAAATGTAATAAAGCAGTCAGACAAAAAAAAACCCTAATAATTTTAATTGGTTCTTACTTTCCATATTAATTTTCTGAACCTCAGGTAACCTTGTAAAGAAAAGAGAATCATTTCCCAGTTGAAAGCAGAAATTTGCCATCAGTTTTAATCTTCCAAATCACTCTCATCATACAGTTTAGGACAGAGTGTATCTATCTCCTTGGAAATACACATTTACTATCTAAACCATGTAATGTTTACCTAATTTGAAATCCTCGGAAAATCTTTGTAAAATGAAGCAAAAATTGAGTAACATAAAACAAAGCAGTGTATGTSTGAGACTCAGGATATTCTGTCCCATTTTTTTTACTTTCATCTGTTGTATTTACTTATTATGTTCACTTATCATTCAATAAATTCTCTCCCTTCTTATGTTTTCTCTAATTTTCCCTTTCTCTCTGATAATATCTGTGATGAGTAGTTGTTACTTGCTGTTTTACTGCCACTTCTCAGCCCTGCATCTCATGGTAATGTTTGTTGCCTTTTTCCAAAAGTGTTTATGTAATCACTATCATTACACTAACGTATTTGATGCTGTCTCTAGCTGATATATTTGTTTCTACTTCCAAAACTAATCGATAAGTCTCTATAGTTACTATAAGGATTGCTTGATAGTGCATATGTTAAATTTTTCCCACACTTCATGTTATAAAACAGTACAATACTTATAATTTTGCTAAACTGCAATAGGTTGATCTGAATTGTTTCATTCTGGGGTCTAATATGTGCTGGGCCTTAGTCTGTGCTCRAATTCCAGAATGTTTTAGGTGCTTCCAAGAGCTGTCCCAGGAGAAATAAAATTTTTTTGCTGGCATAGTGATTCCATTGACTTCTATTCTATTGTTTTTTACTATGAAGAGCTCTAGTATTTTCATCCTTTGCCACAAATACATGGCATCTAGCAGAGAGCTATACTTAGTGTCAGCGCATATTTCAACTTTATCAGGCACATTTTTTTGAAATATCACATAGAGTTTGAACATGCTTCAGCTCTTCATGGTTTCCATTTGGGATCAGTTTGTAGATGCACTGAYCAGGCTGATTAGGCAACAAGATCCCAAGGTTGAGAAAAGAAGCAGTAGCTTCCATTGTGTGTGTGACGAAGACTTATCTGGAAAAATGTTGAAAGGAAAGATCTGTATGTAATGCTAACCAAAGTTTTCTAAATAATAATAATAATAAAAAAGATACACATGATTATTCAACCAAATCAGATTCTGAATGTGCAGATATTTGTGTCTCTGAAAAGAACCTAAATAAAGAACATAGTTTCTTCTGCTCTATAGTGTAAAAAGAAAGACATAATAAAGGAACATTACAGGGAAGSAAAATTCACTTTGGGCTTCTGTGATATACGTCTGATTCTTGAGGGAACTATGTTTTTTCTCTGAAAAAAAGGATAGCTTTTTCTCATTTGGGGTTTTAGCAGTCTACCATGTAGAAAAGTAGTCAACAGCAATTTGAAGCAAGTGCCACCTTCAGGATGAGTGCTTTTGCCATTTGACCGTTCTGCATTACCTGCAGGGACTGGGTTCACTTTCAGATGGACTGGGAGATGCCTGTTTTTATTTGTYAAGAGAAAAGGTTGCTGCTCATCTTGGACCCAGGTGTTCAGCTTCTACATCATCCCTTTCAGAAGCCTCTCAGGTCTTCTTGGGTAACCAGAAAAGCCTGTTAAATAAAAGCAGCTCCTCTGCTGGCACAATGGTACTCGGGAAATGAGTAGTCTTAGCGGGTTTCTGGGCAGCTGGCCTTGGCAAAGGAGAAAACTAGACTTAGTCTAATTTTCATATTCTGAAAAGTAACCAAAAGTAAGTATAGGTTTAAAAGGCACATAATAGAGAACAGTTGGGTGAAACTGTGTACTTCCTATTATAATTCTTTCACACTAAGTGATTCCACACACATGAAGAGGAAACCAGCTGATATTTTAAGAAAGTGTAACAAAATGAGTATTTTTTCGCTTCTTACTTCACAGAATTAAATTTAATTTATGTGGGGTTCCAGAACTGCTAAACATAATATTGTCTGATTAATAYTGACTGTCCATAATATTAAACACTTCTGTAAATTTATTTTTTTTTCAGATTTTTTGACCTCTTCCACACTGCTCTATAATTATTCTGACATTTCACTGACATTTGACATTGACATTCTATCAAAACAGAAGTGAGTGGAAAAGGTATTTGGCAAGGAGGAACTAAATAAACATGAAGCTGTCCATAGCTTTGGCCCATGCAGTCTACCCATGACTGGCAGAGGGGATCTGCAAGTTCATTCATCTTGTAATTTGGTTATCTATTGTTATTACAGGAATTTCTTCATTAAACTGATCTGGAAAGAGATATTTTACACTTTGGTCCCTAGAATTTTGCCATATCTTTCAAATCAGATATTCAAAAATCAAAGTATGAGATTGTAATTAAATGTACCATTTATAAATTGCTTTTTTGTAGAGTAATCAAGAATGTTAGCTATTTAATTATTTGGAACTAGCACACAAATAAGYATATAATATTGTTCTCAGTAAAACAATACCGTGCATACTTGACTGATTGTACATGTTGTTCAGTTCTGCAAACTATGGGTGCTATTTTGAATTTTAAAAAGCCTACTTCTCCATTTGCGAACATAAGTTTAGTGTCTTACAAAGGACAAGGAGACGTGATTTTTTTTCCATCTGATGAGTGAATCAATCCAGCTCTGACTGATATATTATGATTGTAATTTGGCTTCCATGAATTTTGGAAACTTACTCTTTTCCTCCCAAGAATTAAAATAGTGGTAAGCACCTCTGTTTTGTGTATGCTATGTCTCTTCTCTAACTTCAGATCAACAGACAGCTGCAATCATACACTGGGGATTTTAAGCAGAACACTATTTAATTTTCTTAAATTCTGTACATGAGTATTATAAAAACTAATACGCTGTGGGACTAAAAAACAGAGCCTCTGAGAATATCTTGAAAAATCATCAACATTGACAAAAAATCAGGAGAAAACTTTGCCCCTAAAGAAAATAGCATCTTTTTGAAAACACATATCTCATCTCATGTCTGAGAATAAAATTCTGTGCTAAAGAATACGTAATTTATGCACTGATAGTTACAAATAGCGTGTGTAATGCTATGTGCTGTGCTTTGTAAAACTTATGCAAACTACATAGTAGACAGTGGAAACTCTGTTAAAATGAAATGTGCTATGAATGGAGTTCAGTGTTGGAAGCTAGTTCAAAGAAACTTTATCTAAGCAAACTGGAATGGCAGATTTCCTTGTAGTTTTACAGTAATTATTAGGCATATGCCAAACTGCTCAAGAAAACCTATAGTACCTTTTTATAGGGTAACACAAATATCAGTCTCTTTTGCCTGGGAAGGCTTACTATTATGACCTTTTTTTTTTGTATGCCGAAACCTTTCTCTAAAACCTTTTTCCACATAATTGCTTTTTGCCCTTAGGCAGAAACTTTGAGTATTCCTATATTTAAACACTCTAGTTGGCCTGTTAAGAAAAATAAAAAAGAAAAAAAGAAAAGTTTATCAACTGTCCATCATTATAAATCTTAATAAATCCTATGACATTGTGTTCTTAGAATCATTGCTTCCAAAAACAATGGCAAAACACTGCATCAACTGGATTTAAAAAAAAAAAAAAAAAAAAAAAAAAAAGCAAACAACAAGCCCTCCATACGCAAACATAATAAATCCTCTTCTCAGTGAAGTTATTATGGACAACAGCTGAATTTATGGTTTGGTAATATTTACTGCTTTTATATAATAATTTATGCTGAAGTGTTCCTTAGAATTAACAAATTGCTAAAACAACCTTGTAAGTAAAAAAGTTCAGCACTAATAGAATCACAGAATAGTTGAGGTTGGAAGGGACCTCTGGAGATCATCTAGTCCAACCTCCCTGCTCAGCAGGGTCACCTAGAGCATCTGAGACAGGGTTGCATCCAGGCGGGCCTTGAAGATCTCCAGAGAAGGAGACTCCACAACCTCTCTGGGCAACCTGTGCCAGKGCTCCGTCACTCTCACAGGGAAGAAATTCCCCCTCACATCCAGGCGGAACTTCCTGTGCTTCAATTTGTGCCCGTTGCCACTTGTCCTTTCACATGGCACTACTGAAAAGAGTCTGGCCTCATCCCAAACAGGCCCAGCTCTYGCAGCCRTTCCTCAYAGGGCAGGTGCTCCAGCCCTCTGATCATCTTTGTAGCCCTACACTGGACTCTCCCCAGTAGCTCCATGTCTCTCTTGTACTGGGGAGCCCAGAAGTGGACACAGTACTCGAGATGAGGCCTCCCCAGGGCTGAGGAGAGGGGCAGGATCACCTCGTTCGACCTGTTGGCAACACTCTTCCTAATGAAGCCCAGGGGACCATTGGCCTTCCTGGCCACAAGGGCACATTGCTGCCTCATGGTCAGCTTGTCATCCACCAGCACTCCCAGGTCCTTCTCTGCAGAGCTGCTCTCCAGCAGGTCAGCCCCCAGCTTGTACTGGTACCTGGGATTATTTTTCTYTAGGTGCAGGACCCTGCACTTACCCTTGTAATACCTCTGTTTCTCCCTCGTGGTGAGGGGTGAATGGAAACGATCTCTCCAGTCCCACAAAAAGGAGCAATGGCAAACTGTTTTTAGACTACTGAATCTGATTCTGCATTCCATCTACACACAGAATTTTCGAAAACAAGAGAGCACATCCTACCAGTATCTGCCTCTCAACTCTTTGTAGGATCCACAATACTTATTGCCTCTTTGGAACACCTGAACCTCTCATCTAAAGTGACTAGAGAAGCTAAAAATTGGGACAATTTTAAAAGAAGTTTTACAGTTTTCACTCTTGATCAAAGACAAATGAGGCCAGAATGGGAACAGAGCTATCTGTTTAATGTGTACAGGGATCATCATCTGCATAGCTAAGCAATAAGCATCCTCCTCCCAGTCCAGATTGAATGAGGTTTGCAGTTCCAAGCATTAACTGCAGGATTTCAGTGCTACATCTCATGTGAGCTGGATATTCCAAATGTTAAAGAATGGTGAAAAGTAATGTTTTAAAGGAGTTATTTCTTCACTAAGACTGTCAGAATGGTTAGACAGAATTCAGTAGTTCTCTTCTTATCTCAATTCAAAACTGTGTTTGTGTATCTATAGATGAGAAAAGAATAAAAATAGCATGTGACATCTCAGATCTGTAGATCAGAGCTTACAGTCTGAAAGAGTGGGACTCATATCAACTAATTGTGGAGGTCTGTTATTGAACATGTCAAGTCCATATTAGAGAAGACTTCTTTTAGAGTCTGTAGAGGGAAATGGGTACCTTGAAGAGCAGTTCTAATATATCAGGTCAGAGGTCCCCTTTTGAAGGTGTCTTTTTTTCTCTCCACTGACTACAAATGACGAACATAACATCTAGCTCAGACTTAGGCATGCAATTTCTGGATGCTCAAGTTAAGTCCTAAGCAGATGAATTCTGCTCAAGTGTCCATATGCTTTTCCCTAGCCTCTCTTCCTGCTTAAGTGAATCGTGCTGCCTTTGCGAGCCTCTCAACAATTGTTAGTAATAAATCTGTTTTAAACGTGTAATAGATCCATGGAAGAATGATTGATACTTGAAGAAGTTTGCAAATAGACCTTAACAGTTCCTTACTTGTAGTATTCTGATATCAGCTACATTCGAAGCCAGAGGAATCTCTGCATGGTAGTACATGAAGATAACGCTGGCTCACCCTTCCTGTCTCAGGTAAGAGCTAAACTTCAGTAACCTGGATAATATTTTCTGGGCACGTTCTGTAGGATTTAGATTCATAATAAAATAAACCTGTCTCGTGGTTAATTTATTCCAGTATAGGTGGCTTTAGTATTTTAATATATGCTATTACCTTCTCCTTTCTAATACATCATTTGAATCATGGAAAACTTTTTTAAGTTATGTCTATAGACTCTTTTTAAAACAAGAAACATGAGAAATTTTATTACTTCTATAATGTATTGTGTTTTCCCATTAAGAGTCACATCTGGTGATGGTAAAAGCAGGCAGAACTCCTTTGAAGTCAATAGACAAGTATCAATTCACCTTTGCATAGACTTTGGCCTCAGAGTCCTAACAAAAACTCTATAAATCATAGTGAGAAAAGCCATACTGTTTGAGATGATAGCGTAGTGTCCTCTTAATAGTTATATTGTTCTTCATGGAGTTGTTCTTGCTCCTACAGTTTAATATTAGCTCCAATTTTCTCTCCGAGTTATTCAGACCTTTCAGACTTAGTGCAGCACAGCCCAATTGCAAACACACGCATGTCTTGTAGTATATAAAAGATGTTTTATTGAGTCACATAATGTTAGTAGGCAAGCAAGCCAGTCTCTTTAAGAACCTTGTACCTGATAATTCATACAGTCAGTACATATGCAACATCTGCTCCTATAAAGATTTAATACCTCATCTTCACAGAATTTGGATCTCATTGTTCCTAAAGGAAGTTAAAAGCAAGGAAGTAGAAAACTGCAAGTGCAGAAAATAAAAGCATGTGGGTTTTACAAATAACAGATCTTTGTTGGTGAACTTTACAGAGTTAGGTCTTAATTAGACCAGGCAGGTTTATAAAGCCAGAATAACCCTTGTGTAGAAGGATTTCAAGGCAGCAGCTCCACAAAGCGCATCTCTTGATATATTCTCTTGAGGTTTTCCTTCTTGAGGGGGAAAAAAAAAAGAAAAAAAAGAAAAAAAAAGAAAACCTTCTATCTGCAATTTTTAGTTCCTGTAAATAAGGATCCAGAGATCCTTGTACATTTACATTGCTTACTGGCACTGTTTTTGTCACGWGCATGGCTGTAAACCTCTCTTCTAGCTGATGCCTCTAGAACTTCCCTCTTTAGAGGATACTTGACAACATAAAGGCGGTTGCACGCTGATGAAACTGTTGTAGATTAGGTTACAACCATTTCATCATCATCAGTGTGCCTGACAGGAGAAAGTTTAGCTGATAAGAAAGTGGGAAAAAATGATTTCTCCCAAGACAACTGTTCCCACTTTGTTCCTTCCCAGTAAACAGATCAATGATTTACAGAAATCTGAATAACAGATGCTGTAGAGTTGCTACTCACTGCTTTCRTGGCCTGGCTTCTTAGAGGTCCACCACCTCCATCTGTGTCTTCTCTCTCTAGGTAGGTGTGACTAATGACTAATTTCCTCTTGTTAAACAAAATTTAAGCTCATTTCAGGTGATTCCAATTACAAAGAGCAATGGGCAATCATGAAGCTCAGGACCTGTTGTGGAATTCATAGTATCACTTAAAAAAAAAACGGAAAAGTGAAACATATTTTACTGTGCTTTGTAATGTTAAGATTCCTCACAACCAGAACTTTTCAGGCTTTACAGAACAGTATTGCTCAGTAGAAAAGATTGTAATGGAAAGCCGAATTCCACAATAAAAACTATGTGGATAGGTCATCTTTCATTCCATTTCTTCATCATTCCTCTTTTGACAAGTTTCTGCAAGCTCACAAGTCTACAGCATCAGTGCTTGTGCTTTAAATATCCCCAGGAAAAAAAATGGGCTCTATATAACCAATATGTGGTTGACGAAGTACTATTTCAGCTGGTCCATTATTAGTGAATCACTAAAAGGTAGAATATAGTGAATTACAGTGATATGAAAACTTGTAGAGCCAACTGGGTTTGTTTCCTTCTAGTGTCTATTTTTATCTATGTTTCTACTGTCATTGGCTCTAAGGTCAGTCCCTTTTTTTTTTTGTTTTATCAATGGCTTAATCTCTCATTAGTTGAATGTATAATACTGCTACCATGCACATATTTTGGGTAGCACTGCAGTGGTAAGTGGTTTGAAATTCTGAAACAGAAAGTGATCAAGATCTGGACTGGACATTTCCGAAAGTGCTGTGGGAACTTTGAAAGGAAACCATCAAGAAAATTTGTATGTACCTTTCATCCAAGATGCAGCAAACAGAACATCAACTAATGCAAATCAGCAGAACCCTACTAAGTTCAGTAGAGCTCTGCTGATTCACATCTGTAGGCAATCTGCATAATTGTGTTGTCATACATAGTAGTTATATTATGTTCTCATAATTATTCCTCTAGCTGGACAAAAATGGCTTTCCTGCCCCACAAAAATGTTAGTGCATTTGAAATTGCACCATTCTGTGTTAGAACAAGCCTAAGACTAAGGCCGTATGTATAGTATTTTTGTTTGGTTCAGATACAATTGGCAAATGAAACTTTTTTTTTATGGTATTTTCAGACAATCATAACAATTTGTTTGGGGCTGAATGAAATATTTCCTTCAACTTGAAACAAATTGTTCTGTCCAGTTCTAATCCATTTTAAATAGAAACAAATGAAAGCCAAGAGTGCTGTTCCTTAGGACGGTCACTCATTAGGGTCTATATTCCCTGTCCAGCTCTGGCAGACAGAGGGCCACATGTCAGAGCCGTGTGTCCTGTCCTCCCAGGAGAATCCCGGTCATGTTCTAAGACTGGTGATCACTAGCTCAGCAAACAGTTTTATAGGACAGGTAATGGCTTCATAGCTTCACTGCCCTCCTCCCTTACTCCTTGAAAACTTTCTCATCTTGTAGGGCCTTGGATAAAGGGGAGAAGACCTGAATTTTATCTCTTACTCAAAGTCAGGACCAGATGGCACATGAACACTGTGTTCCTCCATTGGAGATCCCTAAGCACTGGATTCTTTGACTCTTAAGAAATTTATGGTATTTGTTAGAGAGTATATAAAAAAAATTGAGATCTTGGATTCCAAGATATCTTGGAATCTCTATATTTCTGGCTATTTATCTTATATAACAAGTAACCTCTAAAGGAAAGAGAATAGGTCAGTGGGTCTTAAAACCTACTTGTGATGGAGAGATTCAAGTTCAAGTCTTTGTTGTCACACTGATTTTCTAATTTTTATACAAAGGCAAATAGCTCCATTAAAATAAAAAGTTATATTAAAGGAGCTGAAGAATTGATAATCATCATAAACCTTATTGGATAAATATCTTAGTGATTAGCTAGCTCTTTTATAATCTGAGAAAGGTGTTCTCTATAGTATTGACACACATTGTTAAAACAGAATATCGAAATGATCCTTGCTCCACCAAGCTTTGCTTCAAAATCCTCTGTTATTTTTTACATATTGTATTAAATCAAAGTCTTGCATAGCTGGAAAGTTTTCCAGGCCTTGTACACTAGACAATAATTAGCCATCCATGTTTTTTCCAGTAACAAAGTATTTGCCAAACCAGGCTGGTGACCTTTCAGATCATGACAACTACCTCTAAAGGAGCAATGATTCTCATGTCTGCACTCCCAGAGAACTAGGGTAAACTCACTACAAAAATTAAAAAATCTGTGAATACTTTGTGGCAACTACCAGCCATCCCGTAGCTGTCTTGAAACGATTCTATCATTTGGTGCTGGAAGATCCCAGAAATGCCATTGTTCCTGGTCACTGTGCAAACCAGCCCTGTGGGGCTAATGAAGTCCAGCAGACTCAAACACTGGTTGATGAAGTTGGAATGCTTATGCAAGAACTGTAAGTTTAGAAAAATATAAAAAATGAATAGAAAATTTGTTTTTTCTTTAAACAGCCAAATTAGATAAGGAGGGGAAAAAAGGAAAATAAAAGCTTGGGATGCTCAGTTTCTATTGCTTCCTGATTGCTACGCTACTATCTCTTAACTCTCTACAAAATTGTTCCATAAGGCAACGCTGAGCATACTGACACATTGGAGTGACTCCTTCCCAGAACCCTGGCTCTCCAGAAGGTCACACGCCCTCTTTAAAACAGCAGACTGTTCAGGCTGATGCACCAAGATAGGCAGTAGATGCTCAATTTCTATAGCTATGGCTTAATTATAAGAGGAGAAAAGAATTTAAGAATTTTTAGAAAGATCTTTATATGATTTCCCGTACTGATTTCCCTTCTTGATGTTATCACAATATTTTGATTAAACTCTCAGTTCTCATAGATGTTCTTTCCTCTTGATTTCATCAGTGCTATGCAATACACTGGCATTTTCTCAGCTGAGAGAAGCTACGACTTGCCTCCTTGAAGAACTTGGTGAAACTAACGTAGTGCTGATTGATCTAGCGCTTCATCATTTGAAAAAACGCTGAGCTTTCCCCAAATGGGAAAACTGGCTTTTGTCTCTGAAGTTTGATTCTCTTATTTGCCTGAGGCCTGTTTTTAAGGTATAATATGATGTGAATATTTTCAAAGCTATTAAAAAAGGAAGTATGTATAGACAAGGGCTGCAGAGGGAATTATAAAGTGTTTGCTTTATACTTGGAATTAGGTTCATATTAAGTAGTTTTAGTTTGCAAATTCAAGGTTGGTTGTTTATGTTTAGTGAACACTCTGCAGTGCAACAAATCGGCACCGCTGGAGGTGAACCATTCTCCTTGTATCGGACTAATTATTTTAGATACTTTAGATTACTTTTTCAGGTGAGTATAACTTGATGTTTTAGATGATTATTATATGCTTTGTATTTTTAACAACTATTTCCCTCAATAGATACTTATAGAAAACAGATTTATAGGAATAATATATTAAGAATGCATTAAGAATCCTGAAACAATACTGTGGGTGCTTAACTGTGGCTGGTAAAAAAATTTCCAGTGATAGATCAGCTTCTTCTAAGACCTTTATGAATACCAGTCTTCTTAAAGTGTTTTTTGACTTTATAACTAGAATTTTCATAATATCTCTAAGTTGACTTTGAAGTTTATAATTTCAGTCATAAGTTTTGGGACACTCAGTTCTGTGAATTTAGACATTTAATCAGCAGCTGGAAATCTATATATGTACAGTGTGTGTATGCATGTCTGGCTACATATATATATTCTTCTTATATGAAGAGTAAAGGATACAGTCACTGCTTTGATTCTAACTGCTGCAGAAATTTGGGAAGAGATTAAGTTCTGGTTAACTTCTCTCGTGTTGTGATGCGCTATTCCAGCTTCATCTGTATGAGATGAAATGCAAGATCATTTAATGCTTGTAAACTTTTTAGTGATAGTCTTCAGATTGAGCTCAGGGACACTGTGTTGCCTTCCAGGCAGTGTGTTACAGGAACTTCAGTTTTAAGAACACTTTGGGTGTATGGTGTTCTGAGGTTATAAGGACTGCAATACCATCATAGCATTTTTCCTTCTGCCTGTATTTACATAGCTATGTGATGCTTAAGGAGAATGGTCCTTGGAGGCATTTGCCAATCTCTGTAGTTGGAATACCTGTATCTGAACTTCAATCACCATGKTTAGCGACAGCACTCTTGATGACTCACTGATTTGAAAATAACCATAATGTACCAGATTTTGTAGTGGTAACACAAAAGTCAATGATGTCTCACCTCTCTGCTATTTAGGCCAATAGGATTGTGAGAAATGAATGGGGAAATATAGTTATTTCATTATAAGTGGCCTTAATAAATTTTTAGAATGGGTAAAGAATATAGATATAAATACTTCCCAGGAAGCCAGAATTTGTTTAAAAAAAAAAAAAGAGAGAGAGAGAGTTTCATATTACTCAGAATGTTTTATTTAATCTTGAGTTTCTGCAGCTTTAGGGGAAATTAATTTTGACTTGGGCATTTTGACTTGTGATTTTATATAATCACTACTCCTTTTTCTTTGTAATTTGTAAAGAAGCATAGAATGGGGCTACTTGCAGGTTGGTTTTCCCTCATGTTGTAGTTTAAGAGCCTCTCTGCTCTATTTGAAATGAAAACTTTGCAGTACCAGTTTAACATATTTTTTGGTAATTGGCGCTGGGAGTCAGCTCTGAGAAATTGCACAGTGTTCACTGTGGTGAATTATGTTTCTAATCTGTTACAGTCATACATGTTCTCTATGATACAATGTATTATTAAAAATACTATTTAATATGGGGAGGGAGAATTAACAATAAAACAAGATTTTAAACAGAGGACCAAAAATATTTAATCATGGTTGTCTAATTTGCATTTTTATAGAGTTCAATTTATGATCCACATATTTCTTCCAAATAGGTATACTATTTTGGTTAGGAAATAAAAAAAGAAATATTGAATTCTACCATTTTGTTTYGTCCATAAAATTAAAGGGTTCTGATCTGCATCCTTCATTGCATTAAGCAGTCTTGGAAAACAAAAAGAACATTTCCTTTCCAYAATTATTTTCACTTTATTGAGGCCATATAACTAGCAACATAGAGGTGAGAGTTCTTATCCCTTCACTCTACACTCTCTCTACCACTTCTGACGTTCGCCAGCATTTTCTAACCTATTTTCCTAAACCTTTTTATTTCATGTAACCTCCTATGTTCTTTTATTTRTAAAACCTTTACCAGCTATTCATCATAACCAATTTCTAACATAATGGCTAAAACAAACAAAAACAAAAATATATTGATATATTAATATGTCAATGATCATATTGATAAAGATCTATTCATATATATTGAAAGTTTAGACTATGCTGTCAGTCTGTGAGATCCGCCAGCGTCATTGGATCTGATTGCTGTGGACCCAGCACACCCTACTTCAGATCTAATACTGTGCAGCTGATCTGCACATCCACAGCAGTCAGATCAACTTCTGTTGACAGCAGTCAACATATAGGGCAACAAAAGACTTCCAAAGTTACCAGTATTGGCAAGAATAGAGCCAGCACAGTRTTTTTGACTTAAACAGGTGTTTCATCAGGCTACAATTATACAATCTCATTGATTGAACACGTAACCTATGCATTCCTGCTAGGATTTAAACCTGTCCTTGACTGCAGTGTTGGCTCAATTAGATTATAATCTCTGTAGGGCAAAAAAAAATGGGATTTATTTAGAAAAGAAAGACCAAATAGGTTGCTGGGCCTACTAAATTAATAAATACTCACCATAATTGTCCAGTGAAAGTAGATAATGAAGTTATGGTTAGCCGTGTCAGCAAAAGTCCTAGCAATCTTTACTCATGCCATGGCATAGATTCTCTCCTGGCTCAAAGCTGGGAAAARCATCAATAGACCTGGTTCTCTATCATTTAAAATATTTCCAAGCAGTACCTCATTAAAGGCTTATTCTACTGGTCTTATCCACCTGATATTTCAGCACTTAATGACCTCCAAGACTCAATGGGGCTGGAAATGTTAAGAAGCTGAATTTTCCAGCTGTTTTGCTCTCTGATTAGATACTTTGCCAGAGACGGAACCCAAGCACCTGTTCTTGTTTCATTGCCTAATGGGAATGAGTAAGAGTATAGTATAAAGGAAAGCCAACACTTACAGGAAATTTATTTGTAGATTAGCATACCATAATAACTTATCTGTCATTCCTAAATATTTTCCCTCAATAAATTATTATTGATCTGCCCATAGTTAGGCATATCTCCCTCAGAATTTATAATCACTGATGAAAATTATACTTTAGTGAATATTCAACCCTTTTTAGTCTCTATAGTTATAAGCACATTCTTTATGCAAGAATCTCTGTGGGGGAGGAATGTTGGAATTTTCAGCTGGAGTGCTTTTAAAGCAAATATGCCTTGAGCTGTTATGGATAAAAGGTGTTTGTTAAATTACTTGGTGTTACAAATATCTGAAAACTGAGTGGATGATTGATTTAATTGCAGTTGTCAGACTGGTTTTAAAAGCTTGTTTTTCTTCTTATTCTGTATCTCAGGTTTGCAGAGGAGTTAGATTCTGAACATAAAGAAAAGTGTCTGAATGTACTAATCACAAAACAGAGTTTCTGACTAAACAAAGGCATATTAACAAGATGAAGTGCTGCATAATTTTCTGAACACCCAACGTGCCCCAATTCTAAATAGCAGCACCCTTGTTTCTGTCCTTGCTATGTTTTGAACAGAAGCATCTAAAATCCATGGCACACTGTGTTGCTTTCATACGTAAACCTAATATAAATAAGAAAAACAGTGAAGGTCTTCGTATTTAAGTGTTAAGCTGAGCATCTTCTCCCTAGTCTCCAAATCCTATCAACRTCCGGGGGGCCGTCACACTCACTGCAGCGTGGTTTCACCGAAGCTCGCTGTTCTGGAGGAAAAATATTTAGATCACCGCTTTGAATACGGCTTGCTTAAACACGGTTCCATGTTGAAGCACACAAATCAACACAGCTATGTCATCAGAGTGCCAAAGTCCTGCTGCTCTTCTTGATTTAAACCTTCGTCGTTCAGGGTTTTTTAGTTAGGTAATGGTAATACACACAGTGCCGCCCTGGGCACTCATATAACAAGTCAGCCTGCTACAGACAGATTTCTGCTAGTAAAATATACTAGGTAGTGAAATTTCTGCTTAAAGATATGGTACAGCTAGGCATTTGTTTCAGTATTTGAACTTCTCTATCTCTTCTTTTAAAGCTGTGCCAATGGTCTATTCTGTCCAATATACTCAGACTTAATGAGCTGGAGAAAATCTAGATCTTTAGGCAACTTACCATGAAGAGTCCTGTTCTGTTTCTATTTCCAGTGAATGCTGTAGCATTTTAAAGAAAGCAAGGTAGCTGTAATTGGAGAATCCATGAAAAATCCTACCCCAAAAGTACAGCTATCAATAGCTGTGGATCTGAATCTTTCAGAAAGGTGCATACGGGTGACATGAATCCTTAAACATGTCATGCGTAGGTAATTTTCCATAAGCCATTGAGTCATGATGTCTAAAAATGAATTAAATTAACTTTTTCCTGTGCTTTAATAATAAATTAAGATCGTGCACTGTCAATTGCAGTGGCTGTGCTGATGAGTGGTAACTCATTAACTGAGTGGTTATTTGATTTTTTTTTTTAATCATCTGCTCATCTCCCAAATTTCTTCCCTGACCCTTTTGAAAATTCTGGCCTTGCATTACAAATCTCCTAAACCTTCTTTTTAAACACTCACTAAAATGAAAGTTCCCAATTGATTTTATTGGGCTTTGGATCAGTCCCATGAATAATAAGGAAAAGCTGTAATTACTTTCATATGGTTTGTCACTGGGAAGCAAAGGCAATTGCCTTCATACACAGTGTGCTTGTATTCCTTGGTCTTTAGCCCTCAGTTAGATGATATTGTTGTTTGGCATCAAAACGGAATTCTGAAGCAGAGAAATAAAACAAAATGAAAAAGCTAATAGGAAAACATTTACTGAAGCGCAATTTATTCTTAGATTTGCTTTTGTTACACCACATAGACTTGTATCAGCAGGAATGAATGTATTAGCTAGGTTCTGAGCTGACAGGTTTTTCTAGGTTTCACATAAAATGACAAGGAGATGTCAGGAGACAAAAGATACTTCTATAGCTTTAGATATAACACTGCCTAAAATGAGTAGGGCTTAAAACAGCTCTCCAGTTAACTTTCCCAGAAATGAAAATGGTAAGTCTTGCTCTCCGAGGGTCTGTCCCAGAAGTTATTGAAGGATTCACTCTGACTTCAGTAAGATCTGGATTAACTTGTGAGAAATGGTTTTAATTATGCAATGAACAGCTAGCATGCTTGCTGTATCTGTTCTGGAAACAGCCTTATGGATGTGTCCTGCTGTCATTGCTTCAGTACAGTTATAACACAACAGACAAGGAAATTTGTCTTTAATATTATATATGGGGATATAAAAGTGGTTATTGTTCATATACGATGGTGATTTCTGAGTCTCTGTCTTAAAGGGCAATAAAAATGATGTTAATTGGTAGGAAAAAATGGTAAATGCATGCAAAAACCCACTGACTGATTATATCGCTAGAAAAGTTCTAGTAAAAGAAACAAGAAAAATACATATTTCACTCAAATTCATAATAGGTACAAATTCAGACCATTTATTTACATTATTATTTATTTCAATTTAAAAGTTTTATTATTTAACTCAGGAGTTAAATTTAAAGCAGAGTTTATGTACCATTTGTTCTATTAGCACGTTTGAATCAGCATCACAACATGCTGTACTGTGTTTCTGACATCATTGTTTATTCCTGGCTCCCACCTGGACCTTTACTAAGATTTCCATTAAGTACTTCATTATCATAAGTAATCATTAATTTCAGTGTTTCTGTACCATAGACATTAGATCACAGGTTYAGAAATTCTGGACTCCTTCTAAGGAGACTCACTTTATCTGCCTGGTGAAGTGCCCATCAGAACTGCTTCRTTCTCTGTAGTTAATGCAATGAATGAGTTAAAGGAGTACAGAGAAAAACTGGAAAATATTTTTTGAAGTATGAAGAAAGTTTTCTGGTAGAAAGCAGCAAAAGGGGAGAGGAAAAGATTAAAGAAAAGCAGTATGAAATCTAAGCATAGTGTAAATTGTTTTCTCAAAAAAAAAAAGAAAAGAAAAAACTTTTTGAAAGTATTTATATTTTTATTGAAAGGAAGGAATTTTCCTAGTAAACGTTCTCTTTTTTATCCAAACATTTCAAAGGTGAGTTTCTCTCCAGCTCGAATGTCTATTCATTTATAACTGAATAAGCATATGTTAGGGTGGAAAAGCTAAAGACCACTGAACTCTCTTGGTGTCAGCGATGCTGGCKTTCTCTCTTCCCCAAGGTGGAGAGCACAATCCCTCTTTCCCCATGCAGATGGTTTTCTAAATCTAGGCCTTGTAATCTGACTGCTGGCCTTGAAAGCCAAGCTAGTTTGCATAATGTGCCCATTGCCACAGATATTATGGGCTAGTAACAGGCCATGAACTRTCATGAACTGTCTACCTGGGGGCAAACAGTACTTTGCCTTCAAAGATACCTGAGTATATACAGAACAATCCTACAAAGAGTAAGGAAAAAAAATCAGATGTTTATGGAAATACTTGCTTCTGGCTGTCACAGCATACACGAAGTATTTCACCAGGCGATGTGACTGCCAGATTGCAGGGGAATGGTAATATTGAAGTCAGGGCAGAAGCCTGTTGACAGCTTCCTGCACGGGACCTGAAATGCTGAAAATTTGCCCACATATTTGCTCCCATTCGTATGTACTAATAGCACTCCGTGTAGGAGCAGGCAACAGTACTCAACAAATATAAACAGAGAAGGAATTTGTCTATAAAGCATGACTGGCCTTGAGCCTGATGAATCTCATGAGACTGGAGGAAGCTCAGGGCCATGGGGAACCAGCCTTGCATGCCTTGGGAGGAACWTTCAGTCTTCATTAACTGAATGCTATATTTTTCTTAACTTTGCTTTATTGGCTTTAAAACATACAGATGTTTGATGTTATATTATTCATAAAGGACTGGTAAAACTCTCTTTCTAGACCTTTGCACAGCATAGAAATCTGGATCCAGCAGACTCACTGCAGGAGTTATTTTCCTGGGGCTAAGTAAATGGCAATCACATCTTTCTTTGGCCTCTTTTGGCCTTTCTAGAGACTCCTGTTTCTCAGTAGGATCCAAGTTATCCTGCTGACCACAACACCCCTGGAATGAGTTCTGAGCTGCCTGCCCCAGTGAGAGCACACACTTTCTCTGAGCTTCAACCTCTTGAGTATTTTGGGTTTGTAACTCATCTTTCACTGGGATGTAGCTGAACTGTTGTASGTTAAAAGACACATAGGATATATCTATATCTATTACTAATAAAATAAACAGGACAAGGGCATAGAGAAGTCACCTGGCCAAGGAAAATTAAGCCTTATAAATTGTTATTGAAGTCCCAAGCACGGTTTTTGTTTCCAGCCAACTCTCCTAGGCAATGTTTGGGTGTGACTGGAGGGATAGCACAAGGCAGAGACTGTTCCTAATAACCTTGTCTTTTGAGAAACAAGGTTATTCATCTGTGTGGACAAGAATATGCCACACCATGTCAGTCCTGTTAATGAGTGGCCCTCTTTATTCTCTGACATTGATGTAGCCACAAGATCATTATCTCTTTTTCAACTTTCTCACTTGACTTCTAGTCAGCCTTGTCAATTAGTCAAAGTCTATGACACAAGTCCAGAAAGTATATTAAAAAATAAAAAACCCAAAAGATATAAAACAAAACTACACAGCCAGATTGTCATCTCCAATACCCAGAGAAGCTTAAAAGTACAGATGTAATACAGAAGAAGTCAATCTCTAGCAGTTCAATTAGTGCCAATCAAATTATTAGAAAAAGACTTTCTGTAACAATTATAGTTATAATCTTAATCATCTATAACCTCAAATATATATTTTAAAGTTATTTATTAAAGTTATTGTTAAAGTTAAGATTTGACATAACTATGTACTAAACTTCACTCTCCTTCCAGATATCTGCACTGGAAGGTAACTGTCAGGATTCAATCTCTCAACACAATCAGTGGAGAAAGACAAGTGCTTCTATAGACCAACCTGGAGAACCTGAATTAAGATCTTAACTACTATCAAAATGAGGTACAGTGATCACCTGATAGAGCCTTGCAAGAGCCTCTACAAAGCAAGAATCCTTCTCCACTTTGTGTCCAACCACCAAGGAGTCTATTTTTTTGAAATCATATATGKTTTTAATGTCCAATTTAAAGTATACCTCATAAAAAGGTTTCAATTTTTGCAAGCACATTTATTACAGGGAAATCAATGATTGGCCGAGATCTAATTTCTGGTTCATCTGAAGTATGCAGAGATTCTTTTTTCAAGAATTGAAGCTTTTCTACAGTTTTCTATGGAATATATTCTTTGCAAATTAAGATAATAAAGTCTCAGATAAGGACAGGAACCTGAAAAAAGACAATCAATAATTTTCTTGAGACATTATTGTTATATTTTCAGTCAGATGTTCAAGGGATTCTACAGATAAACCAAAAATAACCTTCAAAGGTCTTCTTGTATCATAGAGATTTTATAATTTACCATGTAATATTCTGAATAACAAAAAAAACCCCCATCTTTATGTGGTTAAAGGTTAAAGGCTTAGACAGACAGAAAAGTTCATGACTGGGCTGTATGCAATATAATATTTTTTGTGTCTGATTTTTTTCTTGAATGAGAATGGAATGTCTTAGACAATGGAAACAGAATATTAGCATAAAATATATAAAGAACACAAAAATTTCATATTTTTCTCTTTGATTTTTTGATGGAGACTTTATAAATTTAATTGTATATGCTAGCACAGAAAAAATCTGACTTCTTTTTTGATCAAGAGACAGAGATATGAGTCACAGAAAGCAAGATTTATTGATCTCTCAGAAACTTTCAGTTTAAATTTTCTCTTGTCAAATTCTTTCAAAGTAACTGAATCTACATGTAATTGCACATAGCCATGAAAGGTGCGGCTTAGTCTTTGACTAATTTAATTCACTGCCTGTTGTGCCAAAGTTCTGGTGCATGGTTTTACTGTAATAAACACAAATCTTGTGTTGTCTTATCCTGGTCTCTGCTGCTTGATTTACTATTTTAATGCATCAGTGACAAACAGCAATACTATAGTCCTTGCAATACTAAAGCATACTGTCCAATTATTGACATATCACCTACAAGTGTGAGCTGACACATAGCTGACACATTTTAAAAAACGTCCACTGAACTGTACGTTTCAATAAAATATGTTTCAAAACCACAGAAAAATAAAATTTAAATAATGAAATTGGCAGCTGGTCTGTGAAACTGGCAATCGTAGCAGTTGAGCTTGAGTGGCCAAGAATGCCAATGTCACTGAGAAGCAAGAGAAACTCTCAAGGTCTATCTACCCACCGAGTGGGTGACCCCATATCCAAGAGCACCATCCTTGGAGCTCTGGCTTTACCAAACAGAGTTGGAGAGCTCTGACATCCAAAGACTTTTTTTTTTTTTTTTTTTTTTTTTGTTATGGGAACCCACCTGTAGGGTCAGGAGCTAAGCCCCAGCTGGAGCAAGATTCACCTCGCTCCAAGGAAAAAACTATGAAAACTAGTGAGCTCTGGAGCTGCAGATCTTGTAAAGCCTGGTCCTCGCCTCTGGGGCAGATAGATTGTTTTGGCTCCAGTAGATTACCCCTATTTTCCAGACAGCACTGCCAAATTAGTAAGGCATTTCAGCTCTACGGATTTATGAGAGATTTACTTGATGAAGGAGGCTTTGTCTCCRTCTAAAAGGGTCTGGCAATATGATGCCTTCTATGGAGGCACTCGATGTGCCAGGGAAGTATTCATTCAGGGAAATAAACTGGGTGATTTTGGATATTAACATTTAATGGCTTAGCTTAGTAAAATCTTGCCTTACATCTTTATTTGATCAATAAGGCCTTAGATTTCAGAAAAGACTTCTCCTGCAACCTAAAGTTGTGCTAGTGAGTGTGTTCAGGAGTATCTTTGCTGAGCTACACCCATACAGGCTTATCTCCTGCCTCGTCCCTGAGCAAATCCTTGGTAGAAGCTAAATATTGCTAGACATACTAAGAGCATAAYTGATTTTCTTTGCTGCATGTTTGCAGTGATAGTATTACTGTGGCTAGAACACTTCCCTCAGAAACCGAAGAGCTGAATTCTAGACCTTCCTCAGCATGTGAAGGTTTCAATCCTAAAATTTCACATAGGAAAATGTTATAATCACCAAACTGCAGAGTAAAAGAGGCCAGCACAGCTTTGCACAAAGTCCTACACTCAAAAACAGAGAAAAAGATACCTCGATCCAGTACAGAGATCAGAACACTCAGGTGGGAGCAGGGGCAAAGGCTTCAGCTGCTGAGATTATTATTCAGAATGGGCTGAAACAAAATATGAGTGACACACAAAGCAGAATTTCAGGACACACTATAGAGAATTGGGTACCTCAAACCCAATGTTAGAGAGCTTGGGTTCCCTCTGGGTTGCTTTCTCTACCTCATGGCCCTTTTTTTTTGCCAAAACAATAATTATTCTGCCTTTGATAGTTTTCTAATTGGAGTAARTTATACTAAAAAACAGACCTTTTTGTTAGCATACTAGTGCTTTCACTCACGCTTTTGCTGAAGGGAGCAGAATGAAGAAGAGGTCAGAGTTTTGCTCAGTATAACAATGCTATAATAAAACCTTATGACATGCATAACCTCTGAATTTTTCTTTTGCTTTGAGCTTTGAGTTCTTTACTACTGCCATTTTATTTAAGGTACTGTGTTCTCCCTCATTCTGATCCTTAACCTCAGACAGACTTTACAAAACTGCTGTTCAAATATTCACAYACATACCTGTTTGCATGAGTGTTCACATTATTTTCACATTCTGGAAATATCCTTGTGAACAAATATTTGCTTGTACAACAGTTCTCAAAAGGTGAATAAAAGAAGTTAGGAGCGTTATCAAAGCAAATACATGTAGTGCCTGGTACATGAATGTTTATGATCACATTTTTGCAAGACAGAGCCAAGGCTCACAGGGCTTCAGTACAATGCACAAATGTCCATTAGTGCAGAATCAAAGATATGCATTTACTTCATCAGGCAGCAAAATACCATTATTCCTGTAGTTTTCTGGATGACACCCTAGCCCTGCTAAATGTAGTGGCAACTCTCCTAYTTTCTGCCATGAGGAGTAATTTCATATATCCACACATAATTTTGTTATTTATTGACACCTTATTCTCCGGACAGATGGCCTCATATTTGCTTGGAGAGTTTGTTGAAAACAAATAAACAAAAAAATAAAACTGGCGTAGACTTTTTTCCAGCCACGTTCCAGTGCGAAGCCACTGAAGTCAAGAGAACAACTTGTCCTCACTCAGAGGGCTTTCAGCCAGCCACTGAAGGTCTCCACTGTAGCTGAAAGAGATTAGCAGTGTGAGAACTAAGCCAGTTTTATTTTATCTTTTTTAATAAAGTTGAATGCTCCAGAGAAAATGTTCAAACTCAGATATTAAGTTTCATCCAGACTAAAGGTAAAGAGCTGAGAGCTTGCTCTTGAAATCGCACACCTAGCCAGTACCGTTAGAAATATGCTTAATGGATCACGATGCAGTCTATCCCTGATAATGTCTGCAGYGTTAGGGACCAACCTAGCCATACGGACACGCTTCTCTGACAGCAGAGGGAGTGTTTCATCCAGTTACGCCGGTGCATTCCCATCCATTCTCATCGAGATTCTGGCAAAAATAAATAAATAYATTACTGAGTCAAAATATCTCTAATAAGGCAGGTAGCACGCGGTCATATAGCTATAAAATAGAATGTGCTACCTGGAAAATCACAAATTTTAGGAAGAACAGAAAGTATTGGTGATGGAGATCAGCAACCATTCACTCTTTCTTTTTTTTTTTTTTTTTTTTTTCCTTGAGAGATTATTTCCAGGCAAGTAAGAATTTAAATTAGTGAAAGAAAATATTTTTCCCTATGAAAAAAAAGAGCACAGAGGTAAAGAAACTGACAAAAATTTTAAAAGGGGTGAAAAAAAATATTCCAAAAGCCATCTTTCCCCCTTTCCTCTGGCTCTCCACAACTCTTAGTGAGTGCTTACTTACCT
>NW_028185038.1:9307749-9381055 GCF_003343005.1 Rhea americana | reverse complement strand
TGAAAATCCAGGATCTCGTGCTGCTGCATCCAGGCCTTCAGCAGCTGGCGCATGGGCTTTGATGGGACCACATGACAACTTCAGACTCAAAGCCCATGCTGCAGTGAGAATGTCACGGACATAGCCTGACTCTGCGGCAAGGTGACGGGCACGCAGAGCACTGAGAGAAGGCAAATTGTACTAGCTCTGATYAGATGCTAAGGTTGTCATCTTAGCATAGTAATTATCCGTTACAGTAGTTACTTGAGGTAGTTCTCACTTTTTCAACAAGCTTCGAAAAGACATCAGTCCTTTTCTCCAGCCACATCTGTTCATAAAAATAATTACAGGGCATATTAGCAAATGTGCTCTGTATGGTGTAAGCTGTACAGAATTGGCAATGCTAACTTTTATATGAGCCTCACTCATTGGATAGTGTATTGATTACTGGGTGATATTTGTTTAGTCAAATATAYGTATATATATATTTTTTTTCCATCRCCCTTATTCAGGCAAACTCTGATACTTCAAAAGAGCTTTACTGAATGAAGAACATTTACCTCCAGATGGAACTAATAATTTTGATCCAACTACTACCTGGCCTGATTAAAACAAGGCTTCATTCATATATCAAGACTAAACCAGGGGATACAATCATGAACAAACATCCCACTAAAGTCARTGGGAATTTTACCTTCCCAAAGAGGAGATCGTAAATGAGAAAATAATTTTAGCTGTTCATTAACTCRGACTTTGACMAAGTCAAAGTCAGGCAACAATTTGAGCAAAATTTCCCACTCKAAGGTCATTTATAACAGAGCACATCTTCAAGAGATACATAATCTTTCTGATTACATGATGAGCCATGGAGGTATGGGGCTTGATCATTATTAAAATACATTCTTTGGGTTTTAAAAGCTAGGTTCTTGGCCACAAACAAGCCGACAGCAGTGTCAAAGCAGAAGCCTGCTCTGAGTGGTTAGTTTGGAAACCCCATTTGGTGCYGAGGGACTGTCTCTTACCAGTGACCTTCCTTCTGCAAACAGCCTGCTTGCTCAGCAAGGCTAAGGATGCGGTTGTAGACGGGCTGCCACTGATAACTCAACACCTCTCCATTGATTTTTTTATACTCCCTCCTCCCTTTAATCTGCCACAGTTTTACTGTTCCTTTTTCATGCTACCTCATTTTTCGCTTAATATTTTCTGCCTGTTCCTCTTTCTACTTGAATCAACTTTTCCAAACCACTGAGATGCCTGACCGGGAACAGATTTAAAATGAGGTGAATATATCCAGGTAAATACTGCAGCCTAGGTTACACAAGTGTGTTGCTGTGCCAGAACTATATGATTTCTGAAGGGATGCCCTTTTTTTCTGTACCATGAATACAGACACTTACTAGATTCACTAACCTGAACATCCATGATTTTATATTAAACCAGTGCTCCGAATACAATATATTATGCTCCTGACAGACACTTGAAATATCAGAACAAAATAAGCACTAAAAATTGCCTAAAAGACAAATGTGGGAAAATCCACACATACACATACCACAGCACTATGTTTGGGTATTGGTTACTTGAATTTTAGAAGCATTTTTAGGACCCTAATGGCTATTCTTAACTCCTATTTGTCCATCTCTACTTAAAATGAAGTGCAGAGAGGAGCTCTTTTGTTTTTAGTAGGCAATATACAGACCCTGAAATTTGTGGCAGGCACATGCTGGGCTATTTTTATTAAAGAAACAGCAGAATCCAAGGCATGCAATGATAAATGCTTATCCTTGCACATTCTTAGAGYCAAAATTAAAAGAAACAGGACAACAAACCCAGCAGCTGATCTATCTGCCTAGAAAGAAGGCTACAACTTTGAGCAAGCAGTAGAAACAGGTCCAAGTTCTGCCCTCTTTTACACCTATTTGAGTTAATGGGATAGCACTTGTGTAAATGAGAGCAGAAGCTGGCTTGTAAACTTCAAAAGGCTCACAATAGCAAACAAGAAAAAAAGAAGAAATGAAAAAGCAAACAATACCATGTGGAATGAATCTGAGACATCCCTTCGCAGTGAGAACACTCAGCAGTCCATTTTATTTATTCAGATCAAATGCAGATTGTGAGATATATAGACTATGTGAGGATAGGGTGGGAAAGTGAAAATGTTCGAATGAAAGCATTACTTTGGCACTGCTGCTGAGATTGACGTGGGTTATGAAAAGAGCACATTTGAGACTGGCACTAAAACTCTTATTAACTAAGCAGGTTCACAGGGATGAGCTTATTATGACAACCTTMATATGGAGGGAAAGAAAATATAAAATCAGGGCCTATATTTTCATATGAAATAATCAAACATTTTACTGAAAGCACTTAATTCAGAGAGAACAAAGAGTTTTGAAAGAGAACAGGAACCTGTCTGTTAAAACCCTCAATAATAATAAGAATAATAATAATAAAATACAAATATAGCAARGAAAATAACTTGGATTTGTCAATTGCCCCTTAAGTACTCCATGGATTATAAGCAGTTAAACCCTACAGTAGCTCTATAGGACATGGAAGTAAGGTAGTCCAGACTCATACATCTATTTATTTTTAACTGTGAAAACCACGGCTCAGTAAGGTTTCTCAAGGTCAAAAGGAATTTGAAGATGAAACATATGCAGAAAGACTAAATCTGTTTGCTTGATATAGTGCTATTCTGTAATCACAGAATCGCTTCCTAATTGCCTGATTGCTGAAGGGTAATTTCTACTTCTGARAATCTCCTCAGAGGTAGCAGAGCTCTTCGATTGCTCCTTAATTGATTACACTGTAAAAATCAGTCCTAGGTATGAGGAGAAGASTTCAGAGGGGAAGGCAGGCTACTTGAGCAGAACTGTACTCAAGGAAGGCTCAACTGCAGAAGTACGCGACAGTATTACAACCACCAGCTGTAGTTTTCAGGAGCTAACTTAGTATACTTAAAGTATAAATGTTAGCAAGGGCATTTCTGATATCTCTGTGTGCTGTCATACCTTTTAACAGGATTATGACTAATAACAGGAAAATTAATTCACAACAGATAATTTATTTGCCACCTGTTTCCTCTTTACTTATTCATTAATTGTGAGGAAATTGTGCATTTGATATTTTCCTTTCTAAATATTTGTATCTCCAGTGATGAGTTTTAGTAGTTTTGCATAGACAAATCATTCATAAAAATTCTAGTGGAATTTAGGCGATGCGCTTCTTTTATGAAAACGTCACTCATGTTGAATTTCTTTGTATGACAGCCTAATTATCCTGTTACTGTGATTGCTTGGAGTAAGACCTCCCTGCTCCAGATTAAACCTTTGAATGTTCAACTCCTCTGTTTCAGCTGGTTCCCTTGGTTATTCTAAGTTGAAGGAGAGAAACAGGCACTTTCAGAGAGCTATTCATCACATCTGTAGTAGTGTCTGCATAGGTCTGATGATTCACTTTTTGAGGTTCTTTTTTCATGCCCTTTAATTGCAAAAGCAGTCTGGGGTGACTAGCTCAGACATAGGCACCTCTTAGGCATTTTAAAGAAGAGGAAGGCGCAGTTCTGGCTTCAGTTACTAARAACATTTCACTAGATTACACTCAAAACTTATTATTTTGCTATTACTTTCCAAGGAAAAAATACAGAAGAGTAGCTGAACTGAGTTATTCAGAAAATGTACTTACATCGGTTTGCCCAGTTCTAATTAATTTTCAAGCACAAAATTAATCCACAGAAAGGTGRTGAAAAGCACCAAAAGGGAGGTGAAATTATGTCATGAAGTTCATAACAATTCCAGGAAGAAAGGAGACCCTCCAAAAAGACCATAGAAATAATCCTCCTTGTGACTCATAAGAAAGTTGCTTAGTCTGAGGAAATATAAAGACCTGTTTATATTAGGCTCATCCAGTAAATATTTTTGAAGTTGTATCAACTAACTGAGCTTTAAAGCCTCTCTGCCAAACTATAGAGTTAGAGTAAAGTTATGTTTGCTTGAGAGGAAAAATGCTAATAAAAAAAGTTTTTCTTTTCCTAAATCTTAAGTCTGCCAACAGAATATAACTTTGCTAGTCCATCAAAATTAGGACTTCACAGTTAGCAATTTGAGATAAGACTACTCTCTGTAAGCTGTGATTCATAATTGGAAAAGCATGAYACAACCTGGCCTGACTTTCATAAGCTTGTAAACTTGGGAGGAGGGTAGAGATTCAATTCCAAAAAAGAAAAAGGGAAAGAGCTGGATACGGACTTTTTAAATGTCTTTGGGCACGCAGATTTTAAAATTTGGAACCAYATTTTTTTCTTATCTATTTTATTATCATTTGTGATAATGCAGGTTAATCCCAGGTATTTTTGTACTTCATTTTCATAAGATGAACACTTGATTTGGCATCCAATTTGGGGGTTCTGGTATAATTTCATAATGTCAAATTCTTTTTCATTTCTCAACCCATGAGAGGATGACTTCCATTAGAACCAGGCACATTCCTTCCCGTTGGAAGGGCACGGGTGCCAAAGCACCGGGAACATCTGAATTGTCTCAGTATTGTACACAAGCTCTTTTTTAACATTTTGGTTCAGAAATGCTTTATTTACTTATTCAATATTCTTCTAAATGATACTAAAAGTCTTCTCCCTGCAGCCTCATACTAAAAAAATCTATGTTTCTGTTACAACACCAAATGTATCTTTTTCCTTAAATTAAACAGCTACTAACCTTGACAAAACACTAAAGTGAATAACTATTTGGAAAGCCTTAAGATTAATCAAGACTTAATATGAGTTCAAACTGTATTATAAGATAGTATAAGTTTCATTAATTTAGGTTCTCTATATTTAGTCTCCAGAACTCAAGAACAAATTAAAGATAATCCAGGGGGAATTTTCTTATTTAGGGGCTATCTGCCACWGTAAATTAAAGTAGGAGGGATGGTTTAGCTAAGTTTAAGAGCACAAATAAATTATTTAAAGATATATTCTCTATTGAGAAAATGAAGTAAATATAATCAAAGAAATTAAATATTGTCCCTGTAGTAATCTCAGAATGACTTGGCCTCTAAATGACGCTAGACATATCATCCATCACCTTGGCATGTACTTGAAGGGAAATGTTTGCAAAATATATGTGGATTTGTGTTCTTGCTGATAATAAAAATGGAGCTGTAGAATTCTATATCACTGCTACCCTCCACTTCATTAAGACTCGTTTTGCATATTATTTACTCTATAGATTTATGTAATTATCCAGAGTTCTGAAGCTATGAAGCACTGCTGTGTTATAGAAGYTATTTCCCCTATATTCCTTATTTTTTGCAGCAAAACACAATGGTAATACTAGRTATTGTATGAATACAGTGACTAAACTAGTATTTGTGTCAGAGTTGTACTATTAACTCTTAATTTTCTGCCTTATTAGCTTTTGAATCACGTTTAATTTTTTTATTAACACTTTCAATGTATAGCTTTCATCGCAGGTCTCTCTTTTAAAATCAAATCCAGCTAAGCTTTCCTGAAAGTTTCTGAGAGACTATATACTAAAKATCTTTCTTTTTGCAAGGATTAAATTTTACTGTAAGCAGATGCTTATACAAYTGCATGCATATTAACATCTACTGTGATATGGATTGGTAGGAATAAACATGCCTCTATAAATGAGTTTGAATCGTCTTTACTCCTAGAACAAAAGACATTCTGTAGACATTGTAAAATTCATCAGGATTATTAAATCTAATGTCTCATCCTGACATCTACCTGTTATTTATGGTCATAGCATCATTAGGATTAAGGATAACATTGAAATATATCACTTTGCCATCTAGGCACTGAAAGTACAAAATGCTCCTTTGACTTTAAGGATAAATGATGCAATGCTCATCCTTACAAGGTCCATGCCCCATGATAGTARCTATGCTCAGGATGTCATCTTCAAACACTTTGGAACGTGCAAAAACTATGTTTATTTTTTTTTGATATTTATTTTACATTTGATCAAGCTAAAGCAATACAAAGAAACACATGGTGATCTTTGATCATTCCAAACACTGATTTAACATGTTTTCCTGGTTATATAACATTAACTGGAAAATTAATTATTATCAATAATTTGAAAAAATAAAAATAAAAACCGGGTACAGAAGAAATGATTTGGTTACTGTGACAATCAACAAGCATTTTGTGATCAAAGATAAATGGAAAAACACCCAAATATTTCTTAGAAGTCTAGCAACGGAGATACAGCAATCCAGCAATCATTTGAGACTATTTTCTCATCACCACATAAGGGCTTTTTCTTTCTTGAAACCAGATAGCTTGGGTTGCCTGGTCTTTACTTAACAAAGTCAGAATATTTCCTTTTTCCTTCAACTATCTAGTCAAATACATGGGAAGATATCTTTCATAGCCAAAAACATCACAAAATGGCTTGGAAAACTACTCAAATCCTACCAAAAAGTGCATATGTCAAAAATCAAGTATTAATCTTAGAGTACAACAAATTCCTTATCCTAATGTTAAATCAAAAATATCATGTAGGAGTAATATTTCTTCCATGAGTTAATACACTGAACTCACCTTGAGCTGACATGCATTAGATCATAAAATTCTCTACCATAAGCAAAGAGAGAAAGGGGCGTTTTACTGAATATTATGGAGTAAACATTTTTATTTCAAACTCATAAATAATTTTTTAAAGAAGTAACACATTATTAAATTGAAAAGATCCAATAAACAATGATGTCCATGTCTCATAAAATCTGAAATATTTAAAAATATGCTGGGAGTGGTTCTCATCTTTAAGCATTGCTTTATCTGGATTTTGCAGTTTTAATGCCAGTGATGTCTGCTGTACTGYAGGGCCAGCTTGCGAAAAGAAGAGAGAGAGAAAAATACAGCCTCTCATTTTTATGCACTTAAGATCAGATTTGTAAAATATTGTGTGATTAGTATGTGGCTCATTGACCAAATTGAAAAAACTTGTCCTCTAAAGAAGGTTAAATGCTAGCGCGAACATGCACATCCTTTTCTGCAGTCTGTGTGGGCTTGCTAATACAAATGACGTTTGTGAGCTGCACGTGTTGAAGGCAATGTTCTTCATTTGATAAACGGCATCACTGAAATTTTGGGAGGGCAAACCAGATGCTTAGGTAGCTTGGAACAAAGGTCTTCTGTGTGCATGGCCAAGRCACAAGGATAGTATGCTGACAAAAGCTTTTAATTTGTCCCATGATCTCTGTTAGATCAGAGCAGACTGCGTACGAGTTTGCAGGTGTGGTAATCAGATCTTGGTATTTCAAAACTTAAAYAATGTTCGTAATTATTCAGTGCTAGCACCCTTATAATGGAATATGTTAAAGGAATCATTTTAAGTGAAAAAGAGTATCTCATGAAGGAGGTAAATGTTGTGCATGCATAAAGCATTTTTCTGTATTAATATCCTTTGGTAGCAGGTTATTTTGAAATATGGTTTCAGGACTAATTGTGACTACAGATCAAACAGGACAGGAATATAGGATATAACCTGGAAAACTGCCTCAATTTTCTCCACTTAAATTTAGTCCCCCTACTGTAGCCAGGATAAACGGCCCCAGCAATWCCATAAGTTGATCTACCTCCATGTTAAAAGTTAGATTTTTGGCCTCACAATTATGCTTTTGATTATTATAAAACTTTGTTTTTACTACGTCCTTTTGCTTGTGCCAGTGTGTACTTTAGCTTAAATAATTCTCCCCTCTCCTTCATATTGTCTTCTTTTTATATGTTTATAGGTAAAACCATTTCCTTTACTGTCTTTTTTTTCTGTTAGGAATCTACATTCCTTTATCCTCCTCTGATATGACAAGCTCCCTTTCTTTCTCCATATCCCAGGAGTCAATGTTTGCATCTCCTCTAGTTAGGATTCATTTTCTTGAAGAGAGTTACCAGATCTGCCCACAGAGATGTTTTTGGTCATCATGGTCATCTAGTTATTCGGTGACAGTTCCAATCTTCCTCTGAAAAGATGATGATTCCCAGTGCTGACTGGGTTACATCAATATACTCTTAATGAARTTTGAAGTTTCCCATTAGAACTTTAAATAAGATTCTTCTAGAGATTATAAACTGAGAAATTCCTTTAACAATCTTTTTCAAGCCTGATGCTATCTCTCTCAATCAGTCTTCCTTGCGCCATCTCTTGTTCAACACTCAGGCCCTCTGTCAATCCCTATCTTCTCTAGTTTCACAGGTAATTTCCGTAACGTTGTTGTATCAAATCCCCTAACAAGTACAGAAAAAAAAAAAAAAAAAAAAAACAGCAACAATTCCTTTGGCTTGTAAATGAGTTTCCTTATCAGTGAAGTTACTTTTTCAAAAATTTCTGACAAAATCTATCTTTGGTAAACAGAAGTTACATTTTATTTCATTAGTTATGATCACGTATCTTTTTTTCCTTCTTCTACAGTTTGTTCTAATGTCTGCACGTGATTGAGAAATAGGACTAAATTGCTCTTTTTCTTTCTTACTACTCTTACTGGACATAACTTTTGATATGGCTGTTTCATAAACAGACTTTACTACTGGACTTGTGGTTTCATGTGGCAGTTGCTTTAGGATTCTGGAATGGAGTTTTTTCTAGCTTCTCAGTTTGAGATTGTTTTACCTCTTGCTGCCACTCAAATGATGTTTTTATTTCCACATTCTCATTTGTATTTACCTTTGACTCTGTATACAAACATCATCTTTCTCACCAAAAACCTCAGGTTAAGTATTCCTTTATCTCTGAGTCCATAACTAGGTTTTGCTGATGCTTTATCTCAGTGTGCTATAGRTCTTCTTGCCTTTTGCTCCTTCTCTACTTCTATGACAGTAAAATAGAAGTTGTTTTAATAATGTTATAGTGTGAAATACAATGAAACACAAGCTAAWCTCTGCCTAGTGCTGGCTGTGAATAATGAGATACTTCACATTACCTTTCAATCTTTCCTTCTTCCTTAATTCTACTAATTACAAATGTTCCCTGTCACTCAGACGTCCATTCTTAGTATTAACTTCAGACYTTCTTTCCCTTTCCTTTTTCCTGTTCTCACCACTGTATTTTGCTAGCTCTACTCCTGTWAGATTTTATCCCTCACTATTAAAAACTTTTTTTCATGATATACTCACATGCCATCTCTGTTATTTCTATCTCCACTTCTCTTGTCCTATCTTGTCTCCCTACATTTGTAATCAACTTTTAGCTAAATCAGGAATTTTCCCATCTAAAGGAAGGTTGTTAATTGACCCTCTCTAGCCTTATTCACAGTTATTCATTTGCCTTTCGCATCTCATTTTTGTTCTCAACTCTAYGTAGTTTATCCAGCATCATCTCCACATCTCACCTCCTTTTCTTTGACTTGTCCTTTCCTTCTCTTGCTGCTTTATGTTTACTCTCTTTATAGCAACTGCTTTTAACCTGCTTTTTTTCCTCAAGACTTTACTTTCTCCTTTTTCACATCTTCTCTATAAATCCAGAGCTTCTCTTTCAGGTCATTCTCCTAAATGAAGTTGAGAGATCTATGGAAGACCTTTTTTGGGGGTAATAACACCAGCAAAACTGTAGTAGTATAAACTTCAGTACAGGCTAGTTGCCTTAGTGYGTGTCTGAATGACAGGTGTATTTATGAAGTCTGCACTAAGGTTTATGCTGCTGTGTCTGATGTCAACCACTATCTAAACGAGGTACATTAGAGCATATATAGATAATCTTATCTGGAATTACASTAGACCAAAATAAAATAATTTACTGCTCTCTACATCTTTTACAGACAAAGGAAGAATATCATTTAATTTCTTTAACTAATATTTTTCCTTCCTCTTCTTCAAGTGCTCTTGAATATCACTCATCAAATTATGATATTAAATGAAATGATGTCAGATTTTAGAGTATGAACCCACAATTCTCCTGTATACGAGTAATCCTTACAAGAACTGAGTGTGAAAATGTTTCTATACTCCACACACATTTTTTTATATTTCAGAAATAGCTCTCATATTTAACAAATGAACCTATAGACATTTCTCAAAWAAAAACTAGTTCTTAACCCTAAAACAGTACAATAATTAGGAATATCACTGGAAGCCGGAGGTTTGTTTCTCCACTCTGCATGACATAGATGAGAGACTTGAGTATGAAGTGTCCGTAGACCAGGTGAATGTTCTGACCACCAGGTTATGGACTAGTGAGGAATAAATTCTATTCCAGCACTGAACAATGAAGAGAAAAAAACTATTGCATAGCATTTAATGAGCTCTCCCATTCAGACTTCAGTCTAGTTTTCCATAGTCTGGATGAACACCCTTATCACGCATCTACAGAACAAGCAAACATTTCCTTCCTCATCTGTCTCTGGGAATATTAAATTATTTATGAAGAATGGGACAGTACAAATAACATAAACTTCAGTAAACTCATCCATGAAAAGTCTCAGATCTTGTGGTTAGGACTCACTCTGACTCCTTCATTTGAAATAGGCCAGGCAATCTTCTACGCAAGTTCTTAGTCACTTAACCAATAGATCACTGTCAGTTCCTTCTCCTCTATTTCTCTCTCCTTCACTTATCCTTCCTTATCTTACTCTCCTTTGTTATCTTACGCTGGCACTTTCTTGGCCAGAAATTACCTCTTAGCTCAGGGAAAACTTTTCCAATAGAAATTTTATAATTTTATTGATATTGTTATGTTTCCTTGGGAGAGTTCAGGTTTAACTAACTGGCATTTTCTGTCAAAAAATTTGTTTTGGTGGAAAATTCTTGGCCAGGAAYAGTTTGATTAAACAAATGGGACTATTGTTATCAGTGAAATTTACTTATATGAATCAGAACTGGCAGGCTTGAGCCATTTGGTACTTGCTGACTTTAGGCTCTTCTCTGAAAAATATTCATATTCAGTTRTAACTAATTGAGTTAATTAGTTAAGTGAATATCATTCATTTACAATAAGTATCTTTAAATAGTAAACCACTCTTGTTAGGAAAGGTCAAAATCACAGTTACATGCACTATTTTGTTCTGGTTATTCTGTATGTATTCATTACTATATAGTCTTTAATTACRTGATCTTATGCTATTTATTATATGCCTCTCTTTGTCCAAAGAATGGAGTGTGTTCATTTAATAAGCAGCTAATCAGCATTATGCATATTCTCTGTAATATTTATGACATAGCCCAAATTGTTTGTGAAAGTTTGATGCACAATATTTAGGATCTTCAATGAAGGCCAAATTATTAAATTCAGTATATGTTTTCTCATGGCATTCCTTGCTTTGATGTCTCTTTAGATTTATTTACTAATTTTCACAACATCCCTGGTCAGAAGGTCAAGAGAATCTATAAATATGAGGTGTCTATTTGGCAGCTAGCTGATTTTTGGAGCACATGTCATGACACAACAGTCTAGCTGTTCAAAGCACATTAAGTAAACTCTGCAAATTACATACCAGAAAATAAAGGATGAGCACATAGCAATGTAAAGAACATTTACATTGTCGGTGTACCTCTGAGAGAAGCCTGAGTGGAGTAGGATTCTGACATCAATGTCTCTCTAGCAAATGCAGACAACAAGTTTCCAGGCAAAGTTCAACTGTGCTTTGTTTTCTTGCAATTAACCTTTAACTCATCTTCAGTATCTGTAGGAAATAAAGTCAGGATCCCACATCAGTACAGAGCTGCAACCTAATTTTCTTTTTAAATTAGATTAATTTGGTGCATTGAATAAGGCATGACAACCTTGGAAAACTTAGTATGTGATTACATACGTAAGGCTGTGTCATAGTGAGTTGTACAGGCAATACGAACACTCAAATTTCCTAACTCGTTATTTCCTTATTCAGAGTCATAGTAATGGTCAATGGAACAGAACAAAAGGTCTTCATATTGATAATGAATTACCTAGAAGATATAAAATTATAGAATAGATGGGCAGTTTTCACAGTAGTAGGAAATCATCAGTTAAATTCTTCAGAGATCTCTGAAAAAAACAGTATTTAGATGCTGAATTTTTTTTTAAAAATCAACCACAACTCATAGGTATCCAACCCTGATTTGAAAAAATAAAATCAGTTTACTATTCTAAACATACTACCTAACTGAAGTTTGCCATTGCTGTTCAGTTTTAAGACAGAGATAGTTTCATGACCAAGAAATTACTCTCTTCCACGAGTCAAACAACATATCTGTCAAGGGTCCTATGTGGAGATGTATGTTTTGGCACAAGGGCATAACTTTCATCTGTATTTAGCCTTTGACCTAACTTTTGACCTTTCAGCTGTCTGTTAGGTCCTAAATTTGTGCCATTGCTGGCCCTTCACCTACTTGACCTGTAATCTCATAAATTAGAGGAGCACAATGCAAAATCTTGGAACAAATAGAGAGGTGGAAGTAGCTCCACCAAATCAGAACCCAGGAAAAGCCTCTCTGTGCTGTATTTTGTCACTTATAGAGGAAATAAGATATGGACTGGATATTGCAGAGTATGTTTTGGCAACCAAATTTAGTGGTCCATTTTGATTATCCCAGTAGGTGCCAAAAGAAAGCCAGATTAAGTGCTCTGAACCTTGTTCTTTGTAAAAACAGTTGAACAGCTTTGGGACTAGAAAATTCCTAGATAAGATCCTTAACTCATGTAAACTAGTGCATGTATTTGGATCAAAAACATTATTTCAAACTCTAACAGCTGAAAATCTGACTATTTCAGTTTAGAGCAACAATTTTCAGTGCTATAATAGAAGCCTATTTTAATGAGGCTCTGAATTTGATTTCCTGCCTCTGATTTCAGAGACCGATACTATTCTCTRGATGCTCTTAGAGAAGACAAGTAACTAGGGTAGAAGGAACAAAATCATAAACTTTAATTCTGCATATTCACATCAGCAGAATCCTTCCCAAAAGGAAGCTGTGATTTTCACTCTACAAGAAATCATTTTAAATCTAGCTCAAAAACTCATAATATGAGACAGTTATTGCGTAGCTTTTGGAAATGAATTATTATTGTGCCTCAAGGGATAGCTTCAACACATAGCAAATGTTTAGATGAACATAGATATTTATTTACCTAAAACAGCTTATCTTGACCAAGGCTGAGACACTTTAAGAAAAGCACATGGGAAATTATTTTTGTCTATATATGCCCTTCTTCAGGGCTAAAATTCAGCCCTGTGGAGAGAGGCTCATAAATTTGCATGCAAAGTTTTTGCCTCTGCAAAAATGGAGTGCATACTAGTTTAAGTAAATAATTCTGTATAATGGGTAGATAAAGGACTTGTACATACTAAGGATTTGCGTTTTGACAAATCTGAGCATGGCAGCTTGCAAATCCCTTTCTCAGAGATCAGCTAGCATTTTTTTTTTTTTGAAAAAAAAGCACACATATTCTATTTTTTCAGATATTTCTCACATTTGCATTATGGTTTTTATTTTCATTTCAGTTTCTATATTTATTTTTAAATGGGAAAGAAAAAAGAAATCAAATGAAAATGTGTCTCTGCTACAATAACATGGAAACTAAGCATTGCGTTTTGTGCAATAAGCAGCAAAAGGTATCATGTGCCTTTTATGATGAGTTATTTACTATTTAAAGGTCCACGCTGAAATTAAAATAAACTCATTTGAATAGATCAATATAACTCACATGAGGAAAAAAAGTCTGCTATTAACTATCTTATTTTAATAGCTATTTCTTCCGTAACCTTGGTACAAAGCTCAGCTTGCAAGTAGTCTAGTTTATTTTCTTTAAGCTTTTGCTGAYAGACTTTCAGGAAGATTATGTCTTTTTATTTAGTAAAGTCTATCTGTAAATTCAAGAAATTAGCTTAAGGAATTCTGGTTTATTATAGAGCACTATATATATTTAAGCTATCTTTTAAGGWGTCTGCACGATATATGTTTAAGCTACCTTTTAAGGAGTCCTAGAAGCTTGTCAGCCTTCCTGACTGTATAATATCACATATCACCAGAGGCCATACTTCATATACTGTGAAAGTCTGTAAGTCTCGTACACCCAATATCTGGTTTTCTGTCATAAAAACACAGTCACTCCACAGTCAGCCCAGATGTCCCTCAGCCAGCTTCACTCAGGCTCTGTGCAAACCTCCTATAAGGTCTCTGAATGGCCAAGAGGTGAACCGATCTGGGAGCAAAGCAGCCTGTTGACCACACACATGGGAGAATTTGTAAATAGCTGAAAATATTTACATGTTATTTTTTTCCCTTAAAATCACTTTATGATGTCACATCATCTAGATAATAAGGATCCTTCATGAATTAGTACTGCAATTTGTAGGCAGACTGATAATGATAAAGCTGATCGATTAATGCCTGGTCACTRTTTGAAAATGTATGTTGCTGTACAGTTGCTCAGTGTTATAGGTCTGGACCTCTGCACCAGTGAGATCATTTGTCTGTTAAGATTTAAAGCCAGATCAAGCTGTCATTYGTGATGCCTATGCCAGAAAATAATTCCTGCATGATACAGTCAGTATATGCTCTTCCTTCTGCTCTGCCCTGTTGGCCAGCAAGCACAGTACTGCCGTTGTAATTGGGCACGGGCTCTGCATTAAGCTAAGGCCAGTCTTGGGCCTGGCACTATCAGGCTTGGTTTGTCTGGGCTTCACTTGCTTTGTTCTAGCTTGTTCAGCTGTAATAGCAGCTGACTAATGACCAAGTGGCTATGACTCAATTTTCGCTAGTTTGGGTTTGTATAATTACATGGTGTAATGTCTATTGCAGATAATTCTGAATTAGATAGGAATAACAAGTCATTATGCTATGCAAGAGTGAACTGTTTCTGCCGTGTGACTATGATGCAACTTGAAGCAAGACATGTCTGGGGCCACAGAAGAGGCCTTGGAGATTTGGGCATAGGATGATACTAGTCATGCCAGGTTTATCAATAACTCATCAGTTACTGATAGTGATGCAAACTTAGGACATGGACAAMACTGAATCTAGGGAAGAAAAAAAGCACAAGGAATAAGTATCTAGCATATAAATGTATATTTTATATAAAGAGTAAATTCAGATGTAATGTGGAGTTGTAGACCAGGGAAGAAAGGGCAGGGTGTAAAACATTAGAAAACATAAAAAAAGCCTCAAGTAGACATAAAGAAACCACAAACATCAATATTGTGCACCTTCTGTTAAAAAAAAAGAAAAAAAAAAGAAAGAAAAAAAAAAGAAAAGAACTCCCCATCATTAACTTCACACTCTTCCCAGTAAAGATCTCAGGTGCTGACACGTATTTGCAATTGCCCCTAGACTGAGCTGTTCACCTTAGGATCTAGAGCAATAGAGGAAGGGTGAGCATAAGACTAGAGGTAAAAAGGGGTCCATACTAGAAAGTTTTTCTATATACTAGCTTTTGAAATGTAGTATTGTTAACAAGATTTATTTTTGTATTTAAATGGTATTAGTATAGTGTAACTAGACTAATAATAGTAGTAATTGTTTATTGTATTTTGGTTATACTGTTAGAACTTAAGTTGACTAACAATAAATTCTTGGTCTCACATGTGAAGTGTGTTCCCCTTTAGCCCATAACAAGATTTTGAGTGCAACATAGTCCAGAARCAGGGGACTGACTATTGTTTTTATACTACTAGTCCCCAGCCTCTGGGAATTTCCCAGCTGGGATCTTGTGCAGCTGGGGCAGTTCAGCATAGCTTTAATTTGCTGTTAATTGCTTATAAGATCAGACCAACATTGATCATCTAGAGATCCATACTGCAACACAAGCTTATTTCTGAAGCCACTTAATTCCCTCATGCACATTTACTTCAGGCAACAAATCCTAAAACGTACAAGGTGAAAAGTAGCATCAATGAACAAGTTCTTATAACAAACTTCCTTCTTCCTTTTCTCTCATCTCAAAATTCAAAGCTCTGAATGAGGAAGGGTTGTTGAAACATTTACATCTTGCTCCCAGAAATGAACAGAGAACTGGAGGAAATTTTGCTCCTAAACATTTTATACTTGGTTAAGTATATACCATGTAGTGGAAACCTGGAACACTTTAATGATTTCTGTTCACCAGTTCCTATAGGTCAAGGATAATTATTCACATTTCACGAAGAGTGGAAGTACCCAGCTACCTACRTATAGTAGGAAGCTGAGTCACAGTGTAAAGATACTAAATAATTTTGTCTGCTAATTATTTTCATCACCTGATTAGGTTGCAGTTGTCTTGTCTTATCTTCTGTTTTACAAGACACAARTCATGCATTGTGTTGGGAAAAAAGAGCTTCTCTGTCTAAAAAAGAAAAAAAGGAAGCTTAGAAGGACCAGATTTTAACTTGTGCATTTAAATTAAATGTTAAAAATTTTGGAAGGCTGGGATCCCCGTATTGGATATGTTTCCTTTTCACACACAGTCATCATGAAATTTCCTTTTTTAGTCACTAACTCAACATGCTGCTTTTATTTCATATCATTTTATCCAATTTTTGCTATATATCCATAAGTAACTAGCACACCTATCATTTGCATAAAGTACAAAAAAAAAGTTACTATAAATTCCTATTTCCTGTGTTGTTTTCYAAGTAAAAGCCCAGAATGCAAGCTGAAAGATAACTACTAAATAATAAATGCACTTCATAGAAAAAAAAAAAAAAAGTTAAATTTTAAATAGAACTGTCTTCTCCGTAGACTAGTTACACTTGAATTTACAGTACCCTGAAACAACTTGTTGTAACATGTGAATCTATTCATTTTGAAATATTTCCAATATTGTGAAATTGCTTTGGGATGTTCAACAGACTCTCCTGGAGAAAAAAAAAATCTATGTTATCACTAATATATTTTGAAAAATATGATCCCATAATTACACATATATATTGTACATCTAAAACTAGTAAAAGATACTCTACTTAGAAGAGTGTTATACTTTCTTCATAATAAATTGTACTGAACAGGTATGATACTGAAATAAAAGCTCAGTTATTTTTGGTGATTTATTCAAGTTATAGGATACGATCAGTCTCTTAACTAGCAACACCATCTTGCCTTGCCAGTGTCTTAATTTTATTTCACGTAACAACAATTAAATTAGTACCTGTGGTCTTTTGTAGGGGAGTTTATGTGGCTTTTCTAAGAATTCTGCACTAGAACATTGTTTTTAAAGGGGCCAGTAATGACTTCTTTTGATTTCTTGAGGTATTGTAGCTCATAGTATTTGATAAACACCTGATGGTGATTTAATTTTGTCTGGAGGTATTCTGTTACGTAAACATTAATTTTGTGGAGAATTTTAAGAGATTATTGACTTTAGTGTTTTATATACTTTGACTTTACAACAAATGCTTTTAAGAGATATCTGTACACTGCCTGAAAGCACAATAATTGTGATCCTGACCTTACAATACTGATTTTTTTTTTCCATTGACTTGAATAAGCTTAATCTCAATTGCAAAGTTCACAAGGAAGAATACATTCAGGGTATATATGTATGGTTTTGTTCAAGTGAGTCTAAAATCAATATATCTGAATTTTCCTTACGATGTGCAGAAATAAGGAATGTAGAGGATATAACTGCAGAACCAAAACAAAGCTTCAGAAATGGCAGGTTATTTATGAAAATAGAAGAAAAAGAAATTCAGTGGAGAAATATTACTCCCTTTATCATCATTATCTTAAGTGGAGACAGCAGCCCACTCTTCAAATAGCTAGACTTGGAGAAATTTGGCTTTACTTGACCTAATAAAAAGTAATGAGACAAAAGTAAAGAAAATAAAATTCCAGATTGAATGCCCAAAATCAAATTCCTTGACAGTGGACTTGAAGTTTTCATTGTGTGATACTTGGTCAAGTTTCTACTCACAGTTAAGAGTTTCTTAGGGGAACTCTGTCAATAAGAGGTTACTCCAAATTAAGAACKAGCAGATTGCAGCTGGCTTGGACCACACCCTGCTTGCATGAGGGAAAAGCAAAATCAGTAATGGTCTCCAACTTATAAACTACCTTTTTATGTTTAAAAAAAGAAAAAAAATGCCTGGTATGTGGTTTTAAGTGTTTTTAAGTGTGGCCCCTCAGTTTCCATTTTGAGATAGCTTCCTCTTGACTATAGTAAGTAGTGCTGAGATGACGCAAGAAGCATTAGCAGGGCAAGCTGAAGGAGTTAACATGAGTTAATTATTTTGATTTGGATGTAGTACTGTCTTCATGATATGTTTTGGAAAGTTTAATAAGATATGAGAATATCTGTGAAGACTAAYGTGAGCCACTCTGTTCTAATCCCAATCTGAGACTACTTGCTTGGTGTGAAGAACACAACCCTATTCAGTATTTTCAGAAACATTAAGTTCAAACTGATATGTTTTGATTTTGGTTTATACCTTAGAAACTTCTGCTTCTTTGTAAGAAAATAGTAATTTTGTTTCCAGAATAAAACAGACAGCTCTATTAGAGGTCTCTTTGGAGAAGTTCATAAGATATTTCCTGTTATGTTCAATAAGGTGTAGAGATGTTTTTTGCTTTTCTGATAAAAAAGTAAACATATAACATGGTGCTTTCTGGGTTCAGTTTTAACATGTGTATTAAGAATTACTTTTCCTAGATTCAACACAATTCTCTGAAGAAGAAACATATGAAATGAGAACCTACACTGTTTTAGAGGACTGATTTTTCAGCTATCYCTATTATCCCCAGCCTGCTTGCTTCTTTGATGTTTTTAAAATATTCTTTTAACCAGTTCTGCTTCCCCCCCCCCTTTTTTTTGGCAAAAATGCAGATAATTGAAGAAGCACCATTCTTGCTAGGAAAATCTGGCAATGAGCCAAATGGCTTGTTGAAACRGCTTTGGATTGTTTGACAGTAGAGAAGAAGCATTAGTTATAKCTCTCATTTATTCTGAATGACTACATCACTCAAAGATAGAAAGAGCAGAAAAGAAGCAGTAAGGGAAGACCTTTAATTGAATTCTGTTTTTTTTTTTACTGATGCTTTCAGGAGTGGCTTATCTGTGGGTAAAGAGTGTTGTAGTCCCTCAGCTGAGATGCCCTGATGCAGTGCTCTGTTCATGATACATGAGTAGCAGTGAACTAAATCCTGTATAGCACCTCTCCCCATCAACAGAGTAGCTGAAAAGATCAAAAAATAGAAACTTGGACAATGATTATCTTGAATTTTCTGACCGTGCTGCAGAAAGATATTCAGCCAAAATCAGGCCCTGTGCTCAATTTTCCTYTGCGTAAATCTGTGAACTCTGAATAGTCAGTCTAAGTTTACTGTAACTGGTATTAATAGTTTATAAAAGTTGTAGCTTGTGTTCTTTAACTCCTGCTGCTTAATCAGCCCAACTGGTGATTGATCTATTGAACATATGTGATGTAGGTCTGCTTTTTTTAGATTTGTAATACATTTTTATTGCAATGGTTTGTAGAAATATAAAATAAGAGACGTATGTAAAATGATCTCTGAAATGCCACTTTGTTATACTCTCCTTTGAACACACTAAAAGGTCTCCGAGGAGCATGATAGAAAAGAGGCCTGTAATTCACAGAGGATATGATTGATGTATCATGTCTAGAATGTAACCTGAAGTACACAAGATTTAATTTATTCCATGACATACAGCCCAAAAGTTTGTTTTCAGTTTGATCCRAAATAACGAAAATATGTTTGAGTATGCTTCCCTTTGCAGCTGCCATTGATTACTGTAATCCACAATGAAATTAAAAGGCACACTGGATCAAATCACAATATTGGAAAGATAGCTCATTTACAGCAGAGAATACAGGCTAGCATATACATGAGAAATATGTTAACTATGCTGACTTATTCTCCCATGCTGCTAGAAAGGAGAGGTTATGATTAATAGCTTAAATACCAACGGTTAGGCCTACTCGCCATCCTATCTTATCTCACTGTCTGAAATGGCATGTGGTGCTAATGTGTTAAATATGATATCTTATTTTTCCTATGACCTGTTTCTTTAAGAAGTGACATGTGTATGCACACACAGATATGCAGTGCAGGCAGTCTGCTGTTTTCTCATACAAAGCCTAATACCTTGGGTGGGTGAGGGCTCTTTTCTCCTAGAACAAAGCTGGGATGTATGTGTAGCCTATAATTTTTTCTTGCTCCTCTATTTTCCCCTTAGAACATGTTTGTCTGTTTTTATAATTATATACTTAGATCAGTTTGGACTTTGAAACTGCCACTGTATTAGGAGGCATTTTGGAGGTGGAAGCAATAGGAATGGGGACGCCTCAAACATGTTCACGCTCTGTTCTGTGAGATGGAGTTTTTTTGTACTGAGTTGACAAGGAGAGACATAGGATTAAATATGCATTTAAACTTCTGTAGAATCATAGTATGTATTTTAAAGTAGGATAAAAAATGACATTCTGGAGTATTTAAACACCAGTCTTCAGTCAGGCAAAATTGCCACTAAATCCCATTCCTGTTAAGGTAGAAATCCTATTGCTTTATCAGTACTTAAATATTAGGCCCCAAATGCTATTTGCTGCTATTAATTAAGAAATACTCTGTTGAGTTTCTTTTTCTCAAGTAGTTTTGTTTTGAAGGCATGTTGCTTGGGAGAATTTGCAAAGAACAGGAAAGTGAAATCTCTAGGAAAATGTAAACTTTAGCTGAGGTTAGTGGGCTAGTTGTTGCTGTGTGATTCCCCCTGGCACTAAGCGTGATGAGTTATCAGTTCAGCACGCTACAACATTTKCTTGAAAGCATTCAGTTTTCCTAATGCTTTCTGGGTCATATTTTAAATGGTTACTTGAAAAAGATATTTTCTATGAAGATCAGGTAGCCATGAATTTATTGCTACAAAGTGCATGGTGGTTTTTTKGATACCAGTTGATGGATAGATTGGCTTTCAGTCTCCTACTTTGGCCACACCAAGAACTGGAGAACAGCATRAATATTCTGTCAGAAATAATCTTTCTCAGGGCTGCTCCAGATGTATGGCTATGAAGTGACCTTCTGCCAGAAGCAGACTGGTGCCTCTAGCATAACAGTTTTTCTTCACCAAATAGACTTTTCAAACTTCTCTGGGCCCCCTGTTATTTAGCTTGTTTTCTGTGGGATGACTGGAAACAACTGAGAAATATTTGTGCTCCCCGTAAAATGCTATTGAACATATTGCTGAAATAGCACTACAGAAAGCAATATTACCAGCCCAAATATCCAAAAATCCAGTAATTCACCAAAATCTCTATGGAATCTGAAATATATCATTTTACATTGGAAATAGGTTCCAAAACAATATTCTCTCARCTTACCTTCTACTTATTGAACCCTTTGGATCATGTTTTCATGTTTTTCATTTTGATGATGACAGATAAAACCCATGATAGTATGGACTGTTGTATTTAAAAAGATATTAATCAATAGCCCAACATCTTATTCGTGGCCCATATTAAGCTGTATACTCTGGAGTTGGTACTGGGGCCCGCATTTTTCTGCATTTCCTCAAYAGCCTAGATGATAAGATAGCTTGCACCTTCAGTGAAAGTATGGATGATACCAAATTGTGGTAGTTCGTGTGTCAGTCCATAGGGAATTTGAGGACTGAACCAACATACATCTCATTAAGTTCATTACAGCAAAGCCCTGCATCTGAGGCAGAATGATACTTTGTGTTAGTACATGGGAACGAACAGGCTGAGAAGCAACTCTACTGAAAAGTACCTGAGTTTTATGGTGAAGGCCAGGCTGAATATGAGTCACAAACGAGCCAAATGGCATACTGGACTRTGTTTGAGAAAGCCTGACAAGCAAACTGAGAGAAAGAATTTTTTCCTTTGATGATGAAGATGAGGCCACTCCTGGGATGCAGTGTCCAGCCTGGGGCCCCCCAGTTCCAGAAGGATTCCAAGAAGCTGGACAGGGTCCAGTGCAGGGCTACCAAGATGTTGAGAGAACATGACCTACAAGGAGAAGTGGAGAGAAGTATGCTTGTTGAGYCTGGTGAGGAGGAAGCCAAGGAGTCATTTAATAACAGTTCATGACYATTTGAAGACAGTTACAAAGATAATAGAATTAAACTTTTCTTGATAGTAGCAGATGATATAACAAGGCTGAATAATTGCAAGTTGGGAGGTTCAGAATGGGCATTAGGAAAATGTTTTTCGCAGGGAGCAGATATCCCAGAGTGAAAGGTGAACTCTTGGAGGTTTTTGAGATGTGGCTAGGCAAAGCCACAGCTGACCTAATCTAGTGTTCCTGGTGATACAACACCAACAACACAAAGTAGAACCAGATCTCCTCCAAAATTTCTACGATTCTGTGGTTTATTTTCAACAGATTCTCTGTGATTCTTTTGCAGTCTGTAATTGCAGGAATCAGAGTACTCCTAGAATACACCCCAAAGCAGTTCTAATCAGAAGAGGCTGCTTATAAAGTATCACATTGCTAATCAAAACTATCTARATGTCAAATACTTCTTGCACAGATTTTAGTTTGACAAAAGGGTTATAGAGGCTCATTTTTACAGACATAATTCCTTTGATGTGTCCTGCCAAACAAAGGCTAGCTGCAGGAATTCTGGCTTCAGTGAAACAYGCAAAGATTTAATCTGTGCTAATGCACCTTCACCTGACAAGTCTCTGRGGACAGTTTTCAGAGAGGAAGGAGAGCAATCAACTCATAACAAACTTCTAAGTTCAATCTGGTACGGTTTAGCACATCTTGCCTCCACACATACATTTTGTTGCAGGCCAGAAAGCAAAAACAGAGGTGTGGTGATTATAAGAATGTCTCTCTAAGGTATTATAAGGCAAAAAGTACAGCCAAAATGCCTTCATCATATAATTATCTCACTCTTTTGGTTTGCATATTGCTATATAAAATGTGTTTTAAGAAACACTGAGATACAATTTTCTTTTTAATGCAGGGGTGATTCAGTGCTCAGTTGAGAATGTTAAAGCAAATAAATCAGCTAGTTTCTGCCAAAGATCAGTGTTCTGTTTCAAAGATCACCCCCAAATGAGGTACTTTCTTCATGTGAATACTTGTCATGTCGATGGAGTCATTATTACAATTATTAACAGCTTAAAAAATATTTTTGGATTATTTCCTCCAAATTCACACTGAACTTCTCTTAGCTAAAGGTTCTGCTCAGCACTTTTCTATTTTTTCTTCAATTTTATTTTTGGCAATAACTTTCTAAAAACAATATGTTCTTCTAAAACCTTAAATAACCTATAAAGAAGATGTTGCTGTATGGCTAGTATTTATAGCGTAAGATGCGTTACTTGTGCAAATCTCACTTCATACTGATTGCTTATATACTTTTTACAAACCTGACTATAAATATCACTGGGCAGTAAATGTCAAAGGGAAATGCTGTGAACTGATTGCCACAGCTGAAAGGGTGAAGGTTTATGTCCCGTGAGGTCAGGTGAGAAGATCATAATGGTCCTGTCCTGTCTAGAATCTTTGATTGAACCAATAACACTGCCCGCAAATCCCCACCAAAACAAACAAGCAAGCAAGCAAAACCAGTCAGGTAAAAGTTGTGGGTTTTTTGTGTTGCATGAAAATGTGGTTGTGAATATACATTTCAATAGACAGGAGATCCAAGGGTTTTTTGTTTGTTTGTGATTAAGAATTTTATGAACTGGTTAACAGTTCTGAAGTTGTYGGGAGGGTTGTTTTTGACTGGGGGGTGTTTGGTTGTTAGGGGGGGTTGTTGTTTTTTCATAGTCACATATCACTCAGAGGTGGTTCTACTGTGTCAARGTGGACCTAGTCTGAATCCCATCTATTATATCTATGCTGTGTGTATCAACTATTACGAGCATCATATATCCTAATCTGACTAATCCTTTTGCACAGCACAGTCTGCAGGCAGCCTGACCGGGTGAGTTTGCATGTATGTGTGTGTGTGTGTGTGTGTGTGTGTGTGTGTGTGCACGCGCGCGCGTGTGTAACATTGTCCCGTGTTAAGGACTGATATTAGTGATGTGTACGGACATGGGGCTAACTTCAGAACTACACAGACTTAAGGAACTTAAACTCTTTAGCAGCTAGAGCCATGGTAATCTTACTCATTGCATAAGGCAGAATGTCTTATGTTTTTGGAGACATTTTTTTTCCCTCTCTGACAACAACTTTCTTAGTATTGAGTCCAGACATTCATATTATAGTATGGCTTCTTATCATGGCAAAATTTCATGCCAAAMCAGTATGTCAAAGAAGGGAGAGGATCTAAACTTTATCCATGTCTAAATTAAGAGGTCTGAATTGAGAAAGATTATAATATGGAAAATGAAAGCTTCAAAAGTAAGGGTAGTCAAAAAAAGGGAGAATGGGGGATGCTCTAGGAATAAATCTATGACAAATCTTCTAAATGGAAGTTTAAAATCRATATGTATTTAATTCTCTCAATAGTTAAAGAAATTACCAAGGCTATGTTTCATTGGTTCATATGGAATGTAATGACAATGGAAAAGAAAGTATGGGAAAGGGCTTATGAAAATGAGAGTTGTCACATCTATGATAGAAAGAACAGAGAAAATCTGACTGTACAAAAGACAGGGGACCAGATATTTTGCGCTACAGAATTTTTAAAATATGGCATATGAAATAGTAGGTTGATAGAAGATGATTTTAGGAAATCCAGCACTATACACAAGAAGGGGAAAAACAGGATCTGGGCATCTCCCAACCCCCTTAATCTGCCTTCAGTAGTCTATAAAACAAATTTGCAGGAAGAATATATCAATGTAGTAGAATTGATGTAGATTAGATAGTCTAATGATAGAAGAGAAAAACTTTGAAGGGAAAAGCAATGTCATTTACTAAGTGATAATTAAAGATTTGTAAATAAATGGGAAATTAGATGAGCTGCAATGCAGGTTTACCAAAGGCGTTAGTCCAATATATTTATTGAAAGGATATATATAGATATAATATTGATATTCCAGATAAAGGACACAAAGATGATCTTAATCTAAGATTAACTGTTAAAAAGGACAGGCAACAATGAGTTGTACCGAATTAGACTGAAAGGGTGTTTTTGAAAAAGTTCTTCAAGGTGTCGTGTTGGCATAAGCCAAAAATTTCAGTAATGAGCTGAGCACAATGAGTAAGACTACTTGTGAATATTAATAACACAGAATTGAGAAATRCTGTCAATATTAAAGACAAAAAACACAGATCTGATTTTTTTTTAAGATATTCTTTTAGACTTAAGTAATGGAAGTGGAGTCGTATACTTACATTACTCACTGTGAAGAAATATGAGATTGTAATATGAGCAAAAGGAGGGATAGTAGAAGAATCAAGACAACAAGGAATTGACTTCACAAAGTARGATTAAAACTATATGGCCTGTCCAGTTTCGGAAAGTGAAGGCTGAGAAATAGTATGATTGATTGTACAAATATATGAAGGAATTATACACAGGGTAGGGATAAGGTCATTTAAGCAAAAAGGTAGCAACACACAGGAAAATATTGTAGACRTTATGTTTGATTAAAAAGATTCTTCTGTGACATAATGAGAATCTGGAACTGCCTTCTTGCATGCACTGTTAGAGGGGAAAAGTTAAGAAACTCATTGCATCGTTGCCTGTATATGGAGACTGAACTTAAGGGTTTGTTCTCTTTTACTTGTTTGTTCATAATTCTACTTAGTACTTGCTCTCTTGGCTAGAAAAAACTGTATGTAAATATTTACTTATGGAACATGGGTCGTTATTGTCACAACCCTTTCAGTAAGAGTGGCTCTATGCAGCAAAGTCATTTGGGAATATAAACCGCAATCACCAAAAACAGGAGTCATGCACCAACATTGTCACGATACCTATAATTCTGCTTTGTAGGAATATTTGTTTGTTATCTCCTATTTTCTTTACTCTGTTAACTACCGTGGGTTCACTGTAAAAGGTCACTGACAGTGCCTCRGGTTAAGTGCAGCAACGCGGTGTGCTGCAACCATCTTTGGCGATGACAGAGTGGGACAAGCGAGACACATGGTCATGATTACGCTGAAAGGCTTTACTCAGAACTGCAGCAAAAATTTCCTTCATTTCTCAATACTGTTTTCGTGGCTCCCTATCAAAGTGACAGTGTTCTTCCACTCTTACTGAGTGGCAAGCTCTTAGCTGGACTACAGTCACTCTCTCTTTGCCAGGCAGCCTAGCTGACTCCTTTGTCAAGTATTTCCACATATGTTAAGAAAATCTTTGATTTTAGTGGAATCTTTAAGATATAGACAGTTACTGCTATGGAAACAGGTCCCTAACTAATAGTTCTGTAATCACTCATAATGAAAGATAAATTAAATCTTATAATTACTGTCTTTCAGGTCTCAAACCAGTTTGAGTTGGTGTAGTTCAAGCAGGCTGAAGCAGGATGGTTTATTTACTTGTGACCATTCACTCAACCAGTTGCTAAATGTTAGCTCACAGTCACTGTTGGATTGGACAGGCAAGGCAGGGCTTTCCCTGTCTTTTTTCTGTTCRGCTTTTTTTTTCTCTTTTGTGATATCTGTGACTACTTTTGCCGTTACTTTGGGCAAGACATTCTTCTTTTGGTGATTCCTCCAGCCAACTTTTTCTTTGACTCTCTGCTGCCAGCAGGTTATCTCTTCTTCAGGGAGGGAGAGAGGAACCCTTTTATTTCTTGTTTCTTAGAGCCACAGGTTGATTTYGTTTCCATCTTCTTAGCACCAGTGAATGGGCTTGGTTCATCCTGTAACACCAGCCTTTCAAAGGTGCAAGTCAGTATGGCTTGGCTGGTATCATTACTGCAGCTCAAAGTCGCATCATCTCAGAATTTGGATTTTTGCATRGTGCAGTGAAGGCTCTCCCTCAGTCCCAGACAGAATCTGGGAAAAGTCTGTGAGAGCAGAAAACTGTAGAAGAGAAACTTCTAACTGCGCTTCTGTCTGGTTACAAATATAGCTCGGTCTCAGAGGGCTGCAGCAAAACAGTATTTATACAAGCCAGAGTGCATGAAATGATAACCAAAMGTGGTCTGCAAAATATTCTAGAGAATGGACAACCTTGATGGAGACATTCAAAGAAAATATTAAAAAGCTGTCTCAGGAAGGAAAAAAAAGCTAACTCTGAAGTACATATAGTGTGGAGGAGAAATGACAGAAACATTGTTTGTCATTTAGTCAGCTTGTAAGGGTGTGCATATATGTGTGTGTGTGCACGTGTGTGTGTACATATGTAGAAGACCCAGACTTTCCTGATAAATTTTTGTTAGCAAACAGTAGCAGGAAGCTTTACTACAGTCAGTTATASCATTTCAATTTGATTCAGCGCAACTCATGACAGTGGTTCTTATTGTTTTGCCTGAAAAAAAATGACACAATAGTTTTGACAGATGTAAAGAAAATGTGTTTCATATTGTGCAAATATGGTGTGTGTGTGTGAATTACGTAGGTTTGTATGTGGCTAGAAAACCCAGATTCAATTTTCCATTAAGTTTGTCTGTTACAGTAGATTAATATACTGGAAATGGTAGATACGTTTAGAACCCGGACCAGAACAGTACTTGTAACATATAAGGAGGTGATACTTTGTCGGGAAATAAATAAGTTTGATTATAGACACTTAACATGCATATATGTGTGTATATTGCTATATGTATACACACATAAACATGTAAATTTATGTGTGTGTGTATGCATGTAGGTATATGTTGAGCACTCTACATCCCAGGCTCAGCAGCCTAATCATACCTTGAAATATGGTTACTCAATGCTGTGTTAGGATTTTTTGACTGTGACAGGAGGAGTAGGAATAGTTTGTATAGCATTCCTCAGACTAAAGCACATGACCAGGAGATGAGACTTGAGTATTATGTTCTCTTCAGTCTGAGACAACTGAAAGCTAAAGTTGCTGTTTCTCAAGGGGAGGAAGCTCTCGATACCTGCTATAACTATGACTGCTATGAGGACATTCAGCAGCTCTCGTGTTGAAGAACAGGCCTCTATATCTATAGCTCAGGTGTTCAGGGAGAAGGAAGCATGGATTCTAACCTTGTTCATAACGACATTTATTTACTTACTGTAGTTAGGAATTAATGAAAAATGCCCAAGCAGTTTCTAGGAGCCATGTGCCTGGAGAATGCCCGTAGTAGTAGGCAAGAAGTTGCATCCTTCTTGCCTACCATCTCTCTTAATATAAGTTTTCCTTTACTTTCTGCACAGTGGCACTGCTTCAGTGGGAGGAATGGTTTCATTGTAGGCTTCCTTAGATGCTTTCTGGGCAAATACAAGGAATTCTTGAATTCAGATCCAAAATTTCTGCTAAGTGCCTTAGACTGGACATGCCCCATTTTCGGTTCTCAGAAAGCTTAGCCAGTCTGACACTGAGCAACAACAGTTCCAGGAAACTGAAGTCTGCCATAAGTGAAATGTAAATACTTAGAGAAACACAAAATCTTGTCTTATTACCTTGATGAGGCCCTATGGATGTAAGTTTTACCACCTAAAATTCTGTAACCACCTTCAGAAAGGTATTTTTGATTCATAAACCTGTGGTCCCACACATTTTCTAGCTCTTTATTTCTGTATCTTTTCAGAATGACTTTCACTTGACTTTCTAGATATTAAAAATTTTAATGTGCATGTTTTGATTTAATGCAGTACCTTCTGAATTTCTTTTGTTGGATGCATCATAAATAAACTTCAGTTACAGCATGCAGTTTCTGTGGGTGTTTTCTTTCCATAAAATGAAAATGAAAAATAAGTATGGGGTGACTCACTTTGAATTTATGTGTATCACTGTTTCACATTTAAACAAAACCAATACCTTTTCTATTTACATTTTATTCTCATTTAAAACTGTGCAGCCTATCTAATTTCATAGGAAAGAAGTAGTATAAGCCATTGTAGTGCAGTTAGTCTCAAAAGTAACAAATAACTTCCAAAGGCTACATGTATGACTAATTTAACTTTTCTGAACATAAAAAAGACTGCAAAAAATTCCTAAACAAATTTGTGTTTTACAAAAGACAAGTATTGGACTATTAAATCATAAATAGTAAACATGGAATATTATTATTGTTATTATAACCAATCATATTCTCTTCTCATTTCTCAAAATATTCCAGAACAAATGATAAAACAGCACATATCAAGAGCTAGCTTCTTCTGATTTCTTAYCTAGTGATCCAAACAATCCCAATCACTGTACTGGTGCTAAAGCTTAATGCAGTCTACTCAGGAACAGGTAGTAATCTATTGTTTTTTTTTCTTAAAAAAATCTTGTATTTGGATTGTACTTTATATAACACTAACTGAAACTAAAGATTTTTGGCAACTAGCTACTATTCCAGCAAAATGGTCATTTTTTGGACTCTTCATATACTTTATTTTAGTATGAATATATTGTTTAAACTTCTTTCTTACAGGATCAATTGATTTATGTTGTTGCACAGATATAAACAAAGCCAGTATAGAAATCTGATGAATCTTCTTTTATAAACATATCTCACATATCTAAGTATTCTCTCTTATGATCCCGGAAATGTTAGATTGAGTCAGATCCAGATGTTACTGTGTGTATGAAGAGAGTTTTATACATGTGTTTGAAGGACATAATTTGGGGATAGATTCTCCCTGCTTAAATCTTCGCTGAAGCTGCTGGAAGCTGGACTCCAGCACTTAACTCTCCTAGTGATTTCTGTCCTGCATGAAAGAAAATAAAAGATAGATAAGAAATGTTCTTAAGGGAAGAAAAGAATTTTATTATGGAAAAGATAAATATTAGTGGGAAAAAAATTACTACCCAGATTAGACAATATTTATTTCTGGGATAGATATACAATGTTAAGAACTGAGTACAGAGATCATTCAGGCAAGGCAGATGATGTTAATAGAACTGGAAGAGAATGATGTAGGCTACAAATTTTGACATCTATCTAACAAGACTATGCTTTTGAAATGAAAGTGTATTTTTCTTAGTTTGGTAATTTTGTATTTGTCACATAGCTTTCCACTTATTGCATTTTATGATATTTTAATATTAATAGAAATAACAAATATGATGATGATATTTCCACAATGTTAAATTCTGAATGCTCTTTCAGCAATTCAGAGGTTTATCCAAACTGCTAGCAAACCTCTAGCAGTTCCCTTTTGCCAGTAGTCCTTCAGCATCCTGCATGCTGCCTTTGCTTTAGCTGCATGAGAACTCTCTGCAATTCTGTTGTCTATTCCCATCTCCAAGCTACCAAGCTACTATGAGATTCTTACCTGTGTGCTCATAACCAAGTGTCTAGAAGAAAGTACTGTAGCTAGCAGTCATTTTCATGCTAGCCACTGAACAGCCTTCAAATGGCATCAAAGCCAGATTCTGGATAGAATACCAGTCACTGAACCAAGAAAGTCAACGACGGAGAGATCAAAGTGAATAGTTCACACATCGAGATGGTGACAAAGGTTCTTCAGAACCCAAAGCTATACACCATACTCTGTAAAGATAAAAGGGGTTCCTCACAGTCCTCCTCACATCACTTCATTTACGGTTTCTGCTGGAAAGGGTATGTTCCCTCGTTCTGCTTTTGTCTTTGGGTAGAACTCGTCTCTCCTCCTCTGTCCTCCTGGGCTCCAGACTACGGGAGCTGGGACCTGGCAGGARGATCTCAGAATTTACCTGCCACATATCAGCCAGGCTAGGCTCTTCAGAATGAAAGTCTAAGTTTTGTTTGTTTTTTAAATGTAGGCAAGGAAGTAGACACTTGGGTTAATCTGCTATTTACTGATGCACCTGTGGGATGGTCCCTGTGGGGGTTTGGGTCCCCCTGTGTCTCAGCACACAGCGAGTTAATTACCCTGAGCAGAGAGGGCTCTGTCATCCTGYGAGGCAGGGAAGGCGGTGGAGGCACTTTTGCTGTCTTCGAGGAGGCACCTCAAAAACAATCCAGAGAGAGCTCTGCACTTAAATGTCACAACTTAATGCTCTCTAATACAGAGGTAGAAAGCGTCATAAGAGTCTTCTGTCTAGTTCTATTTAATGTGTCTAAAGGAAGATTTATAACGGCTGCAAAATTTGTATCTCTTTTCTACACAGGTACTGGTCAGTGCAGCTTCTGTGCAGGCATCTGGCTGCAGCGTAGTCCTCACGGCAATCATGCTGATCTGCCACAGGCTCCCTGTCTTCCCAATCGCCCGCCACATTGGCTTCAACCCTCTTATCCCCCTGAAGGGCTAAGCTATGCTACAGAATGGGCAGGGCTGTCTGGGGAGGATGGACTGAAGCCACCGGAGAGSTGGGAAGCCCTGAACGCCCTGGGATCCTAAATCAGCTGGGCTGGAGGGGCTGGTGTCCAGGAAACAAGTCATTAGCCAGAGAAACATCCAGTGCTTAGAAATTCTTTAAACTCAAGACAYTTTCTCAACATGCATACCCAGGATATAAATCCAAAATCAGCTATCTGGTCAGAGGGAGAAGCCTGTATTTGTCTGCGACAGTTTGGTTATTCTTCATCAATCTTAAAGAAGAATAGCAGCCCCCAGTAGTTTCTGTAGCATTTTTTTTTTCCAGCCAAGTATAAAGTAATAGTAAATGCAATCATTATGATTTGCTTAAAAAAGCATGTTTTAGCAAAGAAGAAAAAAATCCCTCCATACATTCCGAGTCTGTTCAGTACTATTGATGGAATGAGAGGAAAGGTAACACTACTGTGTGTTAACATATTATTGTTTTTATATCAACTAAAAATTTATTTCTGTAGACACCAGATGTTACATGGCAACATAGAACATTCTTAAGATATGTTGGCAGCTTTGATATTTGGCCAAGACAGTAGTATTTTCAGGGAAAATGATACTAATCCATTTTTTGAAAAATAACAGGAATAATTAGTGAAACAGCTTGTTTGTTATATTTGCTTTACAAGTGTCTGAAATGTCAATGAAAATGTTTAGAATATCTGAAAAGATTAAGTAGCAAGTTTCAATGTTGCATCAACATACAAAAGCAGCATATAGCAATATATATTATTATCTGAGCACTGTTCAGTGATCTTGACACAGTCAGAAATAAGAAAGGAAAATATGTAAGTTAACTGAAAAAAGTAGCAATCTACACATCTTAAAAATATCCCAAATTATGTAAAGAAAATATCAGTCTATGAGCAATATTAATTCAGAAATATCAATAAAAATTTAATCTTCTAAAATTGTATTTTGAATATAAGGTTTAGTCTTTTGCATGGATTAACATTCCTAAAGTATGAAAGATTTCCTTTTTGGTTTTGTTGTTTTTGATGCTTAGTAAAGTATAAAAGTTATTCTTAACCATAACAAGCCATGCAACAGGCATGAACCTGTTGTTTATAAAAGTATAGAGAAAGATTTCTTCTGCTTTTTATGAAGGAGGAATTATAATGCCAAAGGACTTAACTAATAAATGAAGGAAAATGTGACTGAAAATTTTATAGTAAAATATTAGATAGATTTAAGGATAAGTCAATAGGAAAGATTCCACTCCCTAAACTGAAGAAACTTAGTGTTATCCATTATATGTGATGYTAATAATGTTAAAGATGTGGAAAGGTAATTAAAAGATTATTGAAATGCTTCATCCTTTTTTGTATCAGCTGTAATTTGAATTTATTCAGCCCTAGTCCAAGGCCTGACATTTCTCAGTGGATATTTTAAGGCTATTTCCTTCCTTTGGAAACACTGGGAAGTGAGATGGAGATGGTAGGTGTTTGAGACTTGAGACCACCATTAGAAAGAAAGAAATAAAAAGTAGGAACAAATTTGGGTGAGAAAAAAAAAAGAATAGGGTGCTACAGATGAAAAATACCTTAAACTAATGCTGACAGGGAGCAGATAGTTGGATGTATGTGTGCAGAGGGTGAATGTCCAAAACTGAACTTTTGAACTCAAGCGGAAGCTTGCTACCTGCTAGCTGCAGCTGGTATAGGCTGGTTGTAAATTTTGGAAACACCTGGACTACAGAGAAGTAGCTTGTCCTGAGCCATCTAATTAGTAATGAGATAAGAGAAAGAGTCACCAGTCTGTGGGATGATCGTGTGTTATATGTTTGCACATAGAAAAAATAAGGGTAGTGGGTCTAGAAAGAAACAGTCAAAAGTGAGATTTGAACCCCCAACACCAAGGGCACCTCATGGGTGAGATGTCGTAAATGACAACCCACAGTGGATATGGATCCTGGGGTTCATTAAAGAGCCAAGGAGATTGCAGCCCTCATCCTCCCAAGCGCTCTCGCACATTTTTGCTCACTGCCCAGTACTGTGCCCACGGTGTCTCCACTCCCCTTCCCAGCAGGGAGGTCACTGCAAGTCCAAGAAGGTCATGCAGAAAGTCATATACCTGTAACGGTAATTAATGAGTAAATAATTCAGAAAATTAATGTTAATCAAGTTGTTTTTATTTCCTTTTCTTTAGGTGATTGGCATCCAAAAATTAGGAATTGGCACAGCTCACACACTGCTGATAACACGGACTGTTGTTCCAGACATCTTGGACAGCACAGTCTGCTGCCAGTTTTCTTAAATTTCTGCCTTTCCTGAAGATTTAAGAACAGTATTGTGTGTCAGTCTTGCAAGATCCTCCGTGAGCGATGTGACTGGCTGTTCTCAATTTTCCGTGCTGCTGCTGCTGAAAGGCCAAACTTTGCTGTCGGCTGAGCTCATCCGTGTGTGGAGCAAAGGGCCAGCTTCTCCAACACACTCGTGTGACCCCCTCCTGAGGTTGTCCGGGTGTGACCAAGAACAGCTGTTGGCACTAAGAATTAAATAAAGAATTTTCTGTTGTGGACTAATGGTAATAATTGTCCTTTACTCATACTAAAAATATTCACGTGCAGCCCAGCGTGCATTAAGCAATCCTACAGTTGATTGCACTCTGAAAAAAGTCATCCCATGAAACCAAATACCTGAACCAGTAATGTGTAAGCCCATTTTAACACTGATAGTAAGGTAAAGTGTTTGGTGTTTGAAATTTCACTAGAAACATTAAGTTTTAATACAAGAACTTGATAAATTCAGCTAYATGCGCCTGAAATTTTATCTCAAGGTGGCTCATTAAATTTATAAATCTAGTCATGTAAAGTGCTATACTTCATGATAATAAATATGAAGGGATTAATGGCTAGAGATCACTAGAAATCTTCAAAGTTTGGAGCTGTTAGAAATCTAAGTCCATTATGATCTCCAAATCTTTTAAATATCCAACCTTGTGTGGTCCTCTAGATGATCTTTTGATAGTTCCRGGAACACTTACAAAGTAAAACTCTATAATGATTTAAAGATGCGGCCTGTCCTTTCTCTCYAGACTGTAGCCATAGTTTCCTAACTAATACACGTCTTATATAGCATAATTGTAGCATAAATGTGTGCATGTATAAATATATAGAGTTAATTTTCATCAGCAAAAATAATACTCTAGCTCTGTGCGTTGTCATTAGACTGCAGAAATACATAGTAAACTGTACAGAATTGTCACTGTCTATAGTATAAAGGACAAAAAAAGACCTTGCTTATAATTTAGAAAGGCAAAGCTGCTGATTAAATGTTAAATTTTATAAATGAATTAATAAACTGTAATGCTAATAAAAGAATAGTTTAACTCAAAGGAGAAATTAATATTACTTTGATTTAAATATTGATATAGTCTAWTGTTCCCTTCTTTTTATTAAAAAAATTGTATTCCTTATTGTGTGTATRATTTGTAATTAACAAAATTCTACAGTTAAAAAAAGCAAAATTCTACAGTTAAAACTATTTCATTATCTGATATAAACCTTTATAAAAGGGCCATTATTCCTACTTTCAGTGAACAAGGCCTCCAAAATTTTTTATTGCTACACTTTCAAAATGAAATGTTTCCATTATTGTTTTTTTTCATTCTGAAATCCTCCTCAATCCGAGTTTTAAAATGTTATGAAATCACAATGTAATGTCCAAAATAAAATGTACTTYTACAGCCACCACATTTTTAGTGTCTCAAAAATGTTAGCAAATTGAAAAGGCTCAGTAGCTTTCACAATTAAAATGAGCTTTCTTAGCGTCACAAGCTTTAAAACGCAAACTTAACTTGAATTTAAAGCAATATCATCCTGAATACTTCCTTGTCTAGTATTTATCAAATTACCAAAGCAATAGCAGTTAATTTCCTTGAGTTAATTTGGAATAACATTTGGCATGAGATGCAYTATCTGACTTAACCTCAGAAGTCTGCAGCGTGTTAGCATCTGACCCGGACTCTCTGGTTCCCCCACTCTGCAGCTTTTGCATAGAAAACAGTACTTTGGGGRAAAAATTGATTTCCTACACTCTAGAAGCACCACGATGGGAGCCTCACTCAAATGCCTGCTTTTGGTCAGATGATTTCACGTGGCTGTGAAGCAGATTTCCAAAAACACAGAAAGCAGCAGTAGAATTAAGGATCCCGGTGCCCAGTGAAAAGCGGGCTCTCCTGCGGTGCAGACTGACTCAGACAAAGCAAGGACATGCTTATGCCTGTTTTATGCCTAGAGAAGAAAAACCTCCCTATTTCAAGGCTCTCAATAAGAGTAAGATGCAATATATCTCCCTCTTACCTCCCCACACACGCATTTCCTCCATATCCAAATGCCCTCTTGCCCTTCCTAGTCTTTGAGGCATTTGGATTTAGCTCCATACAATAACCATACTTWTGGTTATTAATGGTCTGAATCAAAATTCAGATTGAATCAGATTCAGTCTGAATCCAAAACCAAATGTTGCTGGATGCAGCGTTTCTTCTGTTTCTGCTCCTGCTTGCCAGCTCACGACTTTCTTTAAGGCTCAGTGTCCAACAYTGAGAATTAGGCCATCTCTGTCTAATTTTAAAAAGAAACAGGTGATGTTTTCATAGCTGAGCTGTATTAGAATTAAAAATAACCATATTCCTTTMAATGAAGTCTTCTGATTTCTGAGGTAATCTAATACACAGAAAAGTCATTTGGATTAATATTTGTATGGCTAGCTCCAGAACTGCTGACTGTGATCAGCTGTGTATCAGGTCAGAGGCTTTCGTTTCTGGCGCTCTCATCTTTAGTCTCTACTCTCAATCTGTTTCTAATGACTTGTTCTTTTATTGTTAAGGTTTAAGTCACTGCAGCTATTTAAAGGAACATTGATTTGTAGTGTTGCAGTTAATACAATTCAAATTGATTTTCAAAGATTCACAAGAACAGATTTTTTTTTTTTTTAAAAAAAGTAATCTCAGGTCTCACAGACCTTGGTGTTTGCCACCTAAACAACAGACAGGAGGATGTTCTGCTTGGACTACCTGTCAAGGGATATTAATATAATCTCTAATGCACATTCCTCCGAACTTTTAACATTTATAGCAACATCATAAGGCTGAAGTTTTTTGTTTTTTTCTTCTTCACCAGAAAAATCCCTAACAATTCAATTTAACTCTATGGTCTAGCAGTTAGGGCTCCTATCAGGCTTGTAGTAGGCCCAATTTGATGTTTTTTCTAGGCTTGAAGATGTTKTATCTTGGCTGGAAGGTATGTTTTTCCTGACAGGACATGTTTGGGATGGGAGAAAGTTTCCACTTCTGTTGAGGAAACTTCTGCCTTTTTTGTGGGTTAATTCTAACCAATAGTTAATGAGGTAAATTGAATTTTCTGATTAAAAGTCATATCAAAGTTTTAAWGTCAATTACTTAACTTCTGGTAAAGTTGCCCAAAATAGAAATAAATCTGAAAGGAGATTGTGTGAAAGGAGATCAAATTTAACTTGATCAATTTTCTTTCAAGAAAATAAGCATAACTATTTCTCTATTTTGTCCATCAAAAAGAGGTATAACTTTATTTCCTAAAATTTCACTGAAGTAGTCAGATTTTTTCTCTCTGATGTGAAACTGAGTTACAAAGGAAATGGACAGTGGACTAGACTTCAATAATTCTGAAATGAAAAAATATCTTTTTAGAATTTTTTTATATGAACTTTTTTCTTCAAAGAACATTTAACAAGCTATCTTCTCAAAATGATAATTTTCATTAAATATATGATTCAATTAAAGAAATGAGTATAAAAGTGTAATGTCTGAAAAAGACTAAAATAAAACATTCAGTTTGAAACAAATAACTACTTTTTCCTGTGTTTAAAAAAACAAGAAAAAGAATCAGGCAGACCCAATCTGACTTTTTGATTTGGCCAAATAAAACATGGCAGGAATGAGTGGTCCATGGTACAAGAGCCACCACTGGCAATACCATGCTTAGAAAGAGTATTCTTATGCGGCTCCASGCTGCTTTCCTGCAAGCTAAATTGAGGCTTATGTAAGGCTTAAATAATTGATTAGCATGCATTAGCAGGTTTGAAATTACTGTGTAGACTGCAAAAGCAGTGAGGATTTGTGCCAAGCTCTGTTTGTCAGGCTAGTTATGTGAACACGTAAAAATATCATGTTCAATAGGGATTAAAACGATGCAGTGTCCTAGAATGGTATAAAATTTTCTGAAAGCTTTATGTATAAAATAGGTTAAAGGGATATAGTCATAATTAACTGCCTTTGGAATCAGATATTAATACTAAAAAGAATAAATTAAATTCTAAATGAATGCTATTATCTGTAAATTTCCCTAATATATGCATCATAGTTATAATAAAAAAACAACTGTTTTTCAGGAACTTCTCATCAAAATTATTTAACTCTCTGGGCACCACTCATCTCAGAATCTCTTGTCTTTCACTGCTACCTGACTTCACCACAATAAAAACACCCTCCAACTCCTCAATGTAAGACAGCCTTCTGGTAAGACAGAGATATTCAGAAAATACCTTTGTAAGCTATTTGTATTTAGTTAATATAAAAAWATATATATATATTGGGAAAAATATCAAAGTCCCCCAGACATTTTTTTTTGCACTTACCAATTTCCTTCATTCTGAGTTGCTTCTTTGTACTAGGTTTATCTCCTACTTRTTTTCACTACAGCCCTGATATACCTGTCCATGTTTATTCACTACAAAATAGTTCAAAACAAACAAACAAAAAGGATCTAAATCCCCATAGTGAAGTGTTCGTGGGCTGATRGACTTCTGCTACCAGCATTTCACATGCTAAAATCCTGCTGATACCCGGGTTTTCCTGAGAGAACGGTGCTGCGCTGTGCCTGGTTAATCACCGCGGCTGGAAGGGGCACCGGGAGGTGGGTACCACGGGTGGGATTCTCGTGTCAGAAATTCTCATGCCTTGTATGCCTAGTGGAAGGTGAGGAAAACATCTCTRGCCCAGCTTAAGGTGGCGAGGAAGACAGGCTGGAGAGGACTGCAGAAGGCTGGAGACGTCCTGTGCGAGGAGAATTGACTATTTGTAGAAGATAAGGAGAAGCCAGTCAAGAAGAACCAGGCAAGAGAGGGCACCRCACTTGAGCGAAAGACAGCACTGCACAACTCCCTCTTTATACCTGTGGCATCCCAAGGAAGTATTTTTATGTCCTATAATTAATTTTTCTTTTCTTTGCTTTTCTTTTCCTGTTCACATAAAAGGAGCTATTGATAAACTCTTACTGAATATGCCATTCTGTAGGTTTTTTTTTTATATCAACTAAGTCAGAAAGTGTCTGGACTCTTCCCCTTGATTGTCTTATTCCTTACATTACTTACATACTGATAGTATTTGGAGTTTTGTGTTTCCCTTTTCCAGGAAAAGCTTCCACCTTCTGATTATTTCTATTTTKTCTGTAACCTTCAAACATCAGGGTCTCAGTCCTTGCCAAGACCAGTTGTAAACCTGATAAATCTGATGGAGCAAATCCTTCTCTCACTTCCTCACCTTGCTGCCTGACATGCTATAAACTTATAGTATTACATAAGGAAAGAATCTTTTATTATTATTATTATTATTATTATTATAGTGTCTTTCCCTTCCTGCTGCACTGGAGTAAGCATATGGAGTCTCACAGACTCTTTTTTACTGTGAAAGAAAAATCAGAGATATAAAGTCTGGGTTTATTTCAAGTACAAACTGTTTTTATTTGACTTCACACCTGCTCTGGAATAGAGATGAAAAAGAGCATGCCAGCCACACTCTTTTTCCAGAATATTTTCTTTTCCAGATGCTCAGCATATGCTTCTCAGGGAGTAACTCTGCCTCAAGGGCCGGATTCAAATAAAGCTCAAACTGAAAAACCTCTTAGTGCTTATATATCTGSCTTTTTGTGCAACTCCAGTTTACTCAGAATCCCATGACAACTTCATATCTTTCCAAGACTGACTTTTTTAGGGAACATAATGATAATAATAATAATTACAAAGAYTCAGTGTTGACTCAGACACATGAACTGCTTTGTGTTCAGAGCTCTAAAATACCAATTTAAGCTTGAATTATTAGCTAACTGAATGCACAGTCACTGAGATACAACAAAAACTACTAGGTTCCTCTGCTTCTATACCACTTACTAGATTTATCTATTTTCACTTTAACTTTACACACCAGTTGTAAGTGGATTCCCTATATTCATTTTCTCTTCTTCTCATTAATAAATGAGAACAAAACATGGAAGTACAAAAGAAGATATACATTATGGATTGAATTGTACAAACTTCTCATTAATTGTAGTGAGAGACAGTTCAGAAGGGAGAAATGTAGACCTTGATAGCGCAACAGTAACCGGGAGAGCTCCCCGTGCAAAGGGCAGCACTACAACATCACGTGGAGCGCAGCTATTTCTTTCCTCTGAACTCCCGTGCCTCTTGGCTTTTTCTAGGCTGTCAWGTGCTCTCAGCAAGGACAGGAGACAGATTTCATCTTTCTTTAGCTTGTAAGAAATACAGAGCATCGGCGTCTTCCTGATTCTTTCATTTTTTTTGAAGCTAATGACAAGTCTGACAAATTACCCACRTACAGGCAATAATGAGCAGCTCTTAGAAGATACTTATAAACACTTCTTTAGTTTGCGCTCTCAGTTCAACGTTCACTTTGCAGATTTCAGTATTTGCTTTTTCTAATTGGCATAGAATCTTAATCCCTTTCATTGGTTTCTTCTTATATTAGAAAATGATAAGTAGATCACAGTTATCTTAAGGATAAGAACGATTTCCAATAAGCGTTGAACAGTTGGACAGCCCTGCTGGAAGCAAAGTTGATCTAAATCTATCCCAGATGTATTCAATCTGACACCAATTGTATAAAACCTTAGAAAACACTTCTTGTGGAGGTCTGCAGGGTTCAGCAGTGCTACCTCTGGGGAGTTCACTGTATTACTGTAAATTTGTTTGACATGGGCTCTATGCTGAGCTCATAAATCAGCACAAAAGCGCATGGTGAAAGGAGATTTGGGATTACTTTGTTGACAGAGATAACCCTTTTTGTGTGATTTCACCACCAAAGTATATCTCTTTTTTTCTTTAGAAAAACTAAGTTTACCCAGAAGCATGTGTAAGGCATTAGTATGTGTGCAATGGACATAGAACTAGTTTTGGGTTCTATAAAATATTCTAGTTACTACCTTACGGTATTTTGTTTAAGAGAAATTACAAAAAAAATCAAAAGATTTCAGGTAAAATAGATAAAAGCAGCTAATAATTATATTTTCACATATGAATCTTACAAATTACAAGTTTAATTTGTTTTCTTCCTATTAAAACTAAGAAATGTGGTTTTAGGAATGGGCTATTAAAATGCAGCCTATAGTTAGGTAAATAAGCTTTTTAACATTTTAATCTTCCAAGTACTGTTAAGAATGAAGGCAAACACATTGATTTATCTTTCTAGTGCATGTTTTATCGCATTATAATTGTGCTTTGTGTCTGTAAGGAAAGACTGTAGTCTGCTCTTGAGTAACCCAGTGTGACAGCTAAGAAGGTGATCGTCATCTGCTCTGATGACACCTCACCCCTCTACAAATATCTTAACTTTGCATAYGCTACCAAAGTCTTTTATCAGATGATTTGTCTCCTATTTTATAATCTGATTAAGCATAAATCCAGATAGTTGATTTAAATCCTGGCTTTACATCCTGATAGAATCACATGTCCTTTGGTTAATACTATCAGATCTTTTTCCTTTAATGGCAGATGTCGGAATTTCAGCCACCCCCCCCACACCTATTCAGCCCAAATCTGATGTGACAGAATTTTGTTAGGTTCAGTGGTGGAATTGCTGAAGTTCATTGCCCACAAGGACTTTAATACTCATTGAACTTTATGCAATGACATAAGTGCATAAATGTGATGTCAGTCTCTGACATTAATTCAAGAGTGAGAGAATAGGGAGGTTTTATTCATCCGTCTGTGTCTTGAGTAAGGGCTAGCACTTGTTTCTGTTAAGTGCAGCCAATGGGGAATGGAATAGTGTTGTGTTTTACACGGCTTTGAGAAACAATAATGTGCAGCTGAGGAACTGACATGTCTTTAGATACATTTAGCTACATGTTTGAATACATCATTATGGAGTTTATAAGGGGTTTTTATCTTAACATTTTGATATCTTGATGCCGCTTATCCAGTAATGCTAGAGCAGAGAGGTGATGGATAGCAAGTTTAATTAACTGAGTAAGGTTGGAGGACCAGCAGGAACTGATTTCTATTTTAGAATACCTATGACATTCACTGTTTTGAAACTCACCGGGTAGGTCCTTGCKTCTGGCTAAAGCCTTCTAGGTAGAATATTAGTAGTCTATGTTTATGTTCCAACAATGTGGTGTCAGAACCAAGGATGTAAACATTTTTTGTGTAAATATCTGTTGCTGGTATCCCTAGAGGGTTCTTTGTATTACTGTTACTGGTATCTGAATTCAGTAACAGTGAGTATTTTCTTACTATTAGTAATGCGTTATAATTCAGCTCCCCAAAGAACAGAAAAAAAAAATAACATAAATGCAAAGATATTTTTTCTCAATTTGCAATATAAATCAACATTTGATTTTTCTTCTGATCCTGCAGGTGATTTTCAGGCTAAATGACAGTACTCATTCCATAGCCTTTTGAGTCAATGTTTCACACATRTAAAAGATAAAATCTCAAATGCACTGAATTTCTTTAAACTCACCACAGAGATGAAACAACATTTATTTTTCAGAGTGGTATGCTGGAAAAGTGTGTTACCTTCTTAACTCTGCATAGGGAAGAAGTCACATCGTTTTTCGTTCTGTTACCGTAATATAAACTTTCTGTGTWTTGTGATGTCTGCAGTGTTACAAATGGAGCAAATCAAAACAAACTTTCATTAACTGATCATGGTTCATTCAATAAATAAAAAGRAGAATAATGCTTGTGGGTTATAATCGACAATATGTACTTACAATAAAAATCTGAAATAAGATGCTACTGGCTTCCCCRGTTATTTCTTGTATGCCAAACTCTACACATAAATAAATAATGTGGTGCAAATTTGAAACTGTTGTGCATCTCTGGGTGTCATTTAAATATTCTTAATAAATTTTCAGTCTCTTAGAGTATGACATGCAATATTTTAATTTAATATATATTTAGCTTTGTCCCTCYACCCCTCAAAAAAAGTTGTTTATAAACTGGAGTAGCTCTGTAGAGGACCACTGAGATAGYTGGGGGCTGGAGCTGAAGCTGAGGCAGGTGGAGCTGTTCGTCCTGGAGGAGAGGCGGCTTTGGGAAGGACCTGACGACAYTCTCCTAGTGCCTGTGAGGAAGTCCAATGTGAGGCAGAGCCASACTCCTCACAGTGGCGCGTGGTGGGAGACTGAGAGACGAAGAACACGGTTTGAAACAGAGAAGGGCTGCCTGGATATATGGGGAAACTTTTTCACACTGAGARCAGTCAAGCAATGGAACGGGCTGAGAGACCAAGAGCGTTTCTACAGTCTCCATCCTTGCGTGTTTTCAAGACTTGACTGCGTAAAGTCCTGAGCAACCCACTACTGCTGTTCTGTTCTATTCATACATTCRCTCCTTCAGTATCATTTAATTTTAGAAGAATATATACTCCTATGTGAAATCAAAGCCTCCACTGTATATAAGTAATCCTAAATTATGCSTATTATGCCTCTAACCCACATATTGGTCAGATTTATTCCTACTTYTGGAGACTCAAAAAGAATCAAGGATAAATGTTCTCAAATCTGGGACACGAACTTAAAACCATCTCAGTCTAGCAGCTAAAGCTTTTACTAACATAATGGAACAATCATCTGCTCAAGGACTAACCAGTTACTCCTAGCTYATTATTTTGGTAGGGCCTCTGTAAGGGTTACAATAGACTGACCAGAGCCTTTACCAGAGCCTTTTTTCCTGAGGAACTGAAAAGTATAGAATGCATATCAGTATTTCATCTGGAGTAGGCTAAGGACCACCGCAGAGTGGTGTACTTTTTTATGGCTATACAGCCAGAACGTGTGACACACTCCTGCAGTTGCATCTTGGGAAACTGAGCAAATGACTAAAATAGAAAATGTAGTAAAAAAAATGTATTTTGTAAAGAATTTGTTGTCCTAGTACTTCTTACCACTGTCTTTTTCCCAGACATGAGAGACACACTGAACTCTCTCCCATGTTGTGCTATTTTCTCCAATAGTCTGTATTACCTTCTCCATTTGTTTTTGTTGAATAGAAACGTGTGTCATCATACGTCATCATAACACGCAGTGAAAAATCTTGTGTTAACAACCTTAGGTAGTGAAGTTATCCGTACATGAAAAGAGGGGTTGTGCAAGGACCATATTCTCCAGAACTAAGATCAAATTTATATTGTACCCACTATGTAAAACAATATGTTATATGTTCCAGGATTTGTATCCCTTGGCCCTACTTTCATATAGCCCTCATTAGATTAGTACTCTATTACTATTTTAAAAATAATATTGTGAATATAAATGTGGTGTGTGTATGTATATAATACAAAATATATACATACTTACTATATATAAAAGAAAAGGCTGAAAGGTTTTCTGTTTTGTTTTCTGAATGGTGATATTGGTTTTCTGGAAATAAGCCAGAATAAAGGAATTAGTTTTTGTGGTATTTTTTGTTGCTGTTGTTTTTTTTTTTAATTTTACTGTAGACTCACTAATTTTTGCAGTCATTATATATTCTGTCAGATTTATATGAAATATGTTTAAATTTTATAATGAACAGTAATGGAAGGTGTTGTCAATTCCTTATATGGTTATCCACTGTCGTTTACTTTACCCACTACTGCTTAAATCCTACTGCTTAAACTAAGATCATCTAAACTGAACATGTTCATTTTTGGATTTTAGCTGTTTTGTGTTATCTATTTCATTCTTCTTTTAAAAACTGTATTTACACTATTTTCATTAGTAATAAGATTTGTAGGGACCGCTAGTTCTTTACTGAACCAACTGACAGAAAAATAAATACCACCTTTCAAGCACACAAGTCATCCTTCATGTTATATAGGTAAGATGCCAACTTAACTTCTTTATAGGATATACAGATAAAGAAAAAACACCTGAAAAGGTGAAAATGTCCTAAATACAATTTGTTGTGTCTTCAGCCAATAAAACTCTCTATTTCATGGAACAACTTTATTTTCTAGCACTGAAAGTCATTTTCCATTGTTTCTGACCATGTTACAGAAAAATGGGAAGTCACAAATCCCAAAACTCAGTAAGCTGGGTCAATATCAACAGCACTATCCTGTTGAACAGTGGAGGGAAATGCCGGATTCCCAGACTTGTCTGCTTAGAAACATTGCCGAGCAGAATCACAGCTCTACAACTACGTTGTTCCTGCTATGCTGGTTTAACTCCCCTGTGAACTCTGTTTCAGCAGAAACATGGCCTTATTCCAGTAATTACTCTGCTCCAGTATAATTATTTCTTTGGATGCAGCATAATTATTCCAGAATAAAATCACCATTTGAAGAGGATGTCCACATGGAAAGTTATCTCTTCACGATTGGAGGAACACAACTACATCGCTGTAGTTCTACTGGGTAATGTTCCCGTGCAGAACTGCCCCTTAATCACAGCATGTGTACAAAGAACCGCTGTAGATGCTTATTCCTTTCAGATTCCGACCAGTTAATGGCTACAAAGAAGATTTTCCTTATGGAATGTTTGTTAAAAAAGGTTACTAGCTCTGTGTACAATTATGAGAAATATAGAAATAGGAGTGAGCTTTTAACAGAAAAGGAAGGGACGATCAAAATAGAGAARGATTCAGCCCTACATTAATATAACTAAAATTAAGAACGTATGTGTAAGTTAGGTGGCTACATTCCCATTTTAAGAAGCTAATGCCTAGGAAACATAGTCAGAAACAATTCAGCTGGCCCAGTAGCAAGCTTCAGTAGCCAAAATAGGCTTTTAATGACATATGAGATACTTTAGGGTAGCTGTATTGGTCTGGCAAGTCTGACACAGGACCTCCAGAAAATATATTCCTTTCTGGAGGTTACAGAACAAAATAACATCCGTTACATCCAAAATGGCACTAGATGTTTATACAACCAAGTCATACGACAGCTCTTGGTGATCTGTAATGGGAACTGCTATGCGACTGAGACATTCAGATGTGTGGAACTGGCGGGAGAATCACATTTGTCTAGAGCAGCAGCTGGAGGCAAAGCAGGATTACTTTGTGCAACTCAAATGACAGTAGATGCTTATGTTTAAGACAGAAAATTCAGTCTGCAGTTCACTTGCAAACAATTACATGGCTATATCTAATTATTGGTTTCTTTAACTCAAAATAAATGCCCAAAGCATCTACTTTGGGATGACTTAGTAGCTTTCTAAGCTCCATCATCGTATTGATCAGATATTCAACTCAAATGCTTAAATATAAAAATCTAGTGAGGTATGAGTTGCCTAAGGATATCCTGTTTGACCTCCAGCTGTTGATGCAAAAGGACATTGTTTCCCCATATTTCCTGTACATATTTGCCAGCTCCATAGAAACACTCTGAGGGCACCTCAGCTGGCTCTAGAGGCTTCTCTTTGGCAACTGAATCAAATCACAGSTTTTTCACTGTTTGTAATGATCTTTTAGATAACTATGTCATATATTAAAAYCTCCAGATCTTGATCTTGAACTAAATCCCACATTCTATGGTCAAAGAGAGGGAGATGTATTTCAATTTGTGCTATAGACGTCCAGTAGTGCACTGGAGAAGTCTGTAACAGACGTTCACGATGCATTTTTAATTGAGACAACTACAAAGCCTCTAGAAGTATSGGGGCTGAGTACAGCAGAGAATCACCTCCCACAGTCAGCTGATGACACTCTTCCCAATGCACCCCAGGATACCACTGGTCTTCCTGGCCACAAAGGCACATTGCTGGCTCATGGTCAACTTGCTGTCTACCAAGACTCCCAGGTCCTTCTCTGTAGAGCTGCTCTCCAGAAGGTCAGCCCCCACCTTGTACTGGTGCCTGGGGTTATTTCTCCCTAGGTGCAGGGCTCTGCACTTGTCCTTATTGAACCTCAGGAGGTTCCTCTCCGTGCAGCTCTCCAGCCTGTCCAGGTCTCTCTGAATGGCAGCACAACCCTCAGGTGTATCAGCCACTCCTCCCAGCTTGGGATCATCAGCGAACTTGCTGAGGAGGCACTCTGTCCCCTCATCCAGGTCATTGATGAAGAAATTGAACAGGATGGGACCCAGTCCTGAGCCCTGGGGGACGCCACTAGCCACAGGCCTCCAGCTGGACTCCACGTTACTGATGACGATCCTCTGAGCTCTGCCTTTCAGCCAGTTCTCAATCCACCTCACTGTCCACTCATCTAACCCACACTTCCTGAGCTTCTCTGGGCAGATGTTATGGGAGACAGTGTGGAAAGCCTTGCTGAAGTCAAGGTAGACAACATCCACTGCTCTCCCCTTATCTACCCAGCCAGTCAYTCCATCAGAGAATGCCATCAGACTGGTTAAGCAGGATTTCCCCTTGGTGAATCCATGTTGGCTACTCCTGATCACCCTCTTCTTCTCCATATGTCTGGAGATGACAKCTAGGATGAGCTGTTCCTTCACCTTTCCAGGGATGGAGGTGAGGCTGGCTGGCCTATAGTTGTCTGGGTCCTCCTTCTTGCCCTTTTTGAAGACTGGAGTGACACTGGCTTTCTTCCGGTCCTCAGGCACCTCTGCAGTTCTCCAAGACCTTTCARTGATGGAGAGCAACCTGGCAACAACATCCGCCAACTCCCTTAGTACTCGTGGGTGCATCCCACCCGGGCCCATGGATTTGTGGGTGTCAAGTTTGCCTAAATGATCTATAACTAAATCCTCCTCAACCAAAGGAAAGTCTTYCTTTTTCCAGACTTTYTTGTCTCCAGGGYTTGGGATTCCTGAGGGCTGGCTGTAGCAGGAAAGACTGAAGCGAAGAAGGCATTCAGACTGCCATAGTTCTTGGGATCAGGAAAACACAAGGTATGAATTATGATTTAGCCCTTTGTTGGTGCATATAGTGCTTTATTTAGCATAGAAAGAAAGAAGATTTTCAAAAGAACAAAGCTATTTTAATATAAATGATTTTATGGAGGTTGAACATCTCTCTATGTCTATACTTTTGTTAATGTCCCTATAAATTTTAGTGGACCTTAACAATCTACATTTTTCAAATTAGCATTTTAGCTCTTTTTTCCTAACAAAGGAAACATATCCTAGCCAAATAATTCAGTAAAGCTTTCAGTTATGGAAGAAAACTGTCACATGAGCAAATTAAACTTACAGGTTATACTTTTGAATAAAATTGYAATCAAACTAATTTATTTTTAATTATAATATACCTGTGAGCATTTAAGTAGTAGACATAATATCTTTTCTTCTAGTATCTCAGTCTACTTACCTAAAAACGAGWTGTTATTACACATGTAATGTCATATTTTCAGTGTCATATTTCATGTCAAAAAGAGAAAAATTCAGAKTTTAGAAATCCAAAAATAGTTATACAAAAGTTGTTCGAGTTGYAACTGCATGTAGTACCATAATTCAGTAATTTGCTGGCTTGATACACTATTTGCTAAATAAAATGGTACAAAAWTTAAAATTTGTGATTATTATCTAAATAGTCTTTGTGACATAAAACTTGTTATACCTAATTATAGTATAATACCACTTGCAACTGGTGCCAAAAATGTAGTAAAAACAAAATCAAACTTCTTTTTGGGGGGCCTACTGCTCTGATATGAGAGGGATCAAGCACTCAAAAGCCTCAGTATGGCACTTGAAGGAAAAGTAAATACACAAAATATTTCCTTCCCTCTCTGTCTGTTTACACTCCACTTCTCTCCAGAAGCCTATTGAAAATACCACTGTGTACTATAGCTTAAACTCTCAGCCAAAAAATAATGTTCAAAATAAGTTATGAGTTAATAAACCCTTGAAAAAGGTGAAAAGCCTTTATTAAAGTATAGTAAAAATTTGTGATACCTTTCTGTCATAAGCACCTTTTCATAATGTTAGAGGATAGAGTTCCTACACAGATATTGCGGAGACTTTCTTTCAGTTCGATACTTCTCCTTAGGAGACCCATAGATCTGTGTTCCTATTCTTCACCCAATAGAGGGGTTTCTTTCATTAAAGATATATTGTGAAGACAAGTATCTGCAGCAGTTAAAGCAGCTAATGCTGCTATTTGTGAGGTGAAAACTGACAGAGCTATGGAAGCAATTTTGTCTAATCCGTGCCGCGATACGGCTGTGCTGCCTTCTAGCATCGCAAAATAGCTAGCATCATGGTTGAGGGAAGTCTGCAGTCCACTGTCTTTATTTCAAAAGCCATTTAAGTTTTTATTATTTTATTCCTCTCCACATTTTTTTGTAAAAAAGAAAACATATGTTTTTTCGTCCTCAAAGGGTGTGTGTTCCCATACCATATGCTGTGGAGTAAATCCACATCACTTATTGTTTCTAAGAGTCGCATGACTAATCCATCATGCACACAGTAATGGAAATTTCACTTCAAATTGTTTAATGGCTTCAGGAAGCCCAGAGAACTTTTGGCTTTTATGGAAACAAATACTAATCACTGATGACCAGAAATGAAACATGGAATTCCACATATTAGAATCACTGTTTCCCAGCATGAGGAATAGTAAAACCATGAAGGCAATACTTGTCTGTGACTCCTTCTTTCAGTGTACTTCTCTTTTTCACATGCACTTATATGCTAGRAAAAAATAGAGACTTTACAGATATAACTAGATGTCTTTGTATATTTTTCATAAAACTAGGAGTGTAGAATTAGCAGAAATAATATAAATGCTTAAATACTTCAGCAAAACTTTCTTAGCGTGCACAGGAAAGTTAAACAAAATAGAATGTGAACAATGTGAAGTCCACCTTATCTTGTAATTGAAATGTACTGCAAATATTTCAAGTATTGGGTAGACATGGACAGGTGAGGTTTCTGCTCACTTACGAACTAATAATTAACATTTATCTTGGAAAAAATTTCATTATCTTCCTTAAAACTAAGCCCCTAAACTTTGGGAGGTGGAGGTAAGTACATAGTAGAGATATCTTTAGTGACGTTTAACAAAGAAATTATTGTCTACCAGGTATCAGACCCTTTCCCTCCTTACTTACATTGGCATAGGAGCTAATTCAAAGCAAACTGAAGTAAGGGAAGTCTTTTCACTTGTTTTCATGGAGTTTTGACTTATTCAACATAATGAGGAATGTTGTTTAAATAAATATAGCTACCTTACTGTTAAACTGATAAGAATTTGGGGAAAATCGAGCCCTTTGTTCCTTAACATTCTCTCTCTGAGATCAATGTACAACTGGAGATAATTTTCTTAGCCCATTTGACCAGTAAGATCTTTTTATTCTTTACTTCATGGTAGATGCTCCCCTCTGCCCCTTTTGGCAGAGTGATAATCTTTTAACTTATATTAAAAGAAGATGTGAATTTAAATATTTAAACGGATATGGAATTTGTGTGACTGGAAGCCACAGTATAGTCTTAGAGAACAGTACTGGTGCTTATAATTAATTGCAGATTTCTTAATTTATCTTGGGAAAACAAGATCACACATGTATATTTTGGGGATGCGGTTTATGAATATATCTGTTTAGCAATAATACTAAGAAGAATTTTAAAAATGCAAATTAAGAAGTTCAGAAAGAGGAAAGAAATATTTACAAGTTATATTATTAGACCTTTCAAGTAGATGACAAAGGCAATGTTCCAAAATTTATTGAAAAGAAAGAAGAAAAAACCTATTATTATACTCTTTATTTCCAGAGTTTTTATGGCCTCATTGTTCTCTATAATGGATTAAAATTAAAGATGCAAAGTTTGGACRCAGTTCAGAACCTCTCAGCATTTAAAGGGAGGATATACTGATCCAATCTTCTTTTGTAACCAGTGAAAATGTTTCCAGTTATAAGTCTCAGCTTTAACTAAAGTTTGAACAGTTCATCATCTGAACACTGAGTTGGCTGTTGTCTTAACTGTCTTTCAATTTTTTAATCACAGTTGTAAATCAGAGATTGCATTTTTATTTTTAAGGKATTTTTCTGATAGGGTTAAACAAACAAACATCTATCACTGACAAACAATCGACTGAGGCCAGCCATAGAAAAAGTTCTGTAAACACTTTTTCAAACCTCTTTTCTTTTCTGAAGTTCCTCAGACTCAATGGACCACTGGAAGCCATTCAGCTGGTGAGATGGTAGCCTGGAAAAAAGGGGCCAGGATCTAGATCTAGCTGTGAAAAATAATTACCCGAGACCRGGGAACCTGCTGTTTGCATGTGTGTTTAACCATTAAAGAGTTATTATACTCGTATTGGTTGTCACTGGATTACACAATGTTCTCTGTGTTCTCTGGTAGTATTACACAACCAACCCATAGAGCTCTGCTTATAAATAGCCTTAAAAAAAAGAGATAGAGGTAGAGTAGGAAGTATAATTCTTTTGTGAGAAAACAGACAAGAATATCCTATGTTTATAAGCACCAGCATAGAAGAGGTCTCATCTTCTGTTAGGSTTTTAAATATTTCTATTTTATGGACTCATACATATGCTCGTAATGCCTGAAAGAMGCTTTTTCTCTGTAGAGAAATTACCTTATTGTATTCTTCCCTGTTTGATTATTCTTTGAATTCCTTTCCGTCTTCTTCATCCAAGAGAAACATTAAGGAAACCCCCTCCTTCCCAAAGAAAACAATTGCACCCAACTTTGCTAAAAAYGAACAGTTCTGGGTAAGGTTCTAATCTTTCAAGTACTAATGCATTTAATTAAGTTTATGGGAAATCTTACTGAGCTCATTGTGATTACTTCCATACAAAAAGGAAAACGTATGACGAGCGGTTACAGACAAGCACAGTTTTATAAGAGTCTGTACTGAGTTTCAGTAGAAGCTGCATGTAATTTTCAGTAAAAAAAAGTCTTAAAATGCATTGATGAAAAGTAACTGAAAAACACTTCTAAGTTTAAAAGTATAATAGATCATATTTTGAGCTGAATGCAGGATAAAGAACTAACAGAGGTAAAAAATCAAGAAAAGAGGATGAAACAAGAAGTGAAACAAGAAGCATTTACTGTAAATTAAGGATTCTAGAAAGAAAAGGATTTAGCAACCTATYCTGTATAGGCATAGGCCAGAAACACTTTGGGATGAATGACTGAGAAAAATCTGAAGGGATGTCAATATATGGAAATGTAATAAAAATATTTATTAGAAAAATCTAATAAACGTACTGCTTTCTATACTTCAGTTGGAAAAAGTGCATATTTAAAGGTAATGACTATTATGATGTAATGAGGTAGTGACTAGATATGCCTCATATTTATTTTTAATTTTTCTTATACCACCAGCCCTAATTCTTTTCAGGCTGATGTTTTCTTGATTTTTTTTTTAATTATAGAGCGTGAAATAACTCCTGTGCATCTAATTTTCTGTAATGTGTGCAGTTGTGATCTTCCATGTGCTTTTTGTGTGCAAGAGAGATCCCGACTTCAAGCTATTTCTCAACCTGCCTGAAACAAGTCAGAATTAAGGGCGTATGTTAGAACATTAAAATAATTTGTTATTAGTTTTCCTTTGTGAACACTCCTTCATAACTTCTATTGCAAATATGCATTAGAAAAGGGACACCATACCATCAAAAGGACATGGCATTTGTAAAGTGAGTGATATGTGGGAGTAAAATCAGTGGCACCCTTTAAAAAAACAGAACCTATGAAAGCTGTATCAGTGCTATTTGGCCAGAAGACAATTTTTTTTGGTGATTTTTTTTTTTTTTTTTTTCAAAATTTAGTTGTGACAGTTTATCTGTAACATTTTCTACTAGATGGGCAATTTTATACCAGAATTTCCAAAGTGTGCAGAATTCCCGTGCTAAAAGAGCCCTTGTGTTTGCAAAGAAAGAGATGCTGTGTGCAAAGCTTCTTTTCACAACTGCAGCTCAGAGATCAAGGCTGTATATCCACCTCATGTAACACCTGGCACTCAGCTTTTTTGTTTGACGGGTTTTCACTCCAGACTTTTGCACTTCCTCATGATATCACTAAGTATTGAATTAAGGCATAGCTAAATCCTTGCCTTCCTGTGGCGCTAGCACCCGTAGGCTYGTCTCCAGGCCCGAGCCCATGCGCAGGAATTATAAGGCGTTCCACAGCGTGAGCAACCAAGTGACCTGTAACAGCCCATATGTTGCTCCCACATGTTTCTGGAATACTTTGTCCGGCCGCCTCAATGCACACATTATGCCGGGGGACAGCTGGCCAGGCTTCTGAGGAGCAAGCCGAAGYGCATAGCTGCTCTCTTCTGACCCCTTATGCACATTGTGCTAGCCTGGAAAACACACCTTGGCACTCAACTCGTCATTGGGCGCACTCTCGGATGGAGAGGCTTTTGCTCCCATGCTGAGGGCGAGATGGGGGAAGTTCTTGGGATAAAGTACCGCGAGCTGCCCAGCAGCACAGGCAGCAAAACATTCGCCACTCAGGAGGGGRTGAAGCCTGTTCCCTCCGCGAATGTTAGCAAAAATTCCAGTAACTGGGATTTGATCTCACAGCGTAATTTAGGGATCTGGTCTAAAACTTAGAAACCAGACCCAAAATTCTGTTTTGTCCTCTGCCACTGGTTTAACACAAATCAGTGGGCCTAGTCACATAATTTGTCTGACCGTCACTTGACACATTGATYACGTGGAGGAAACAGATGCCACTGACCTTTGGGGGACTATTTTTCAGTACTAGAAACTAGGTAGGGGTTTAAACATTTTAATTTGAGAATATTACTTCTATTAATATGTACAACTTGTTTTTGTTCCCTCCATCTTTCAGAACAGAAGCTCTYGTGCCTTCACAACCAGTTTGTAAGTCGGTAGGGCAATTTGCAGGTATTTTTGGAGAGGGTTTGGCCGAAGCTGGTTTTCCTTGCCTCCCTCAGACCAGTCCCTCCAGCTTTGAATCCCTCCCCACCTCTGCTGTGTCCTGTGCCTTCGGTGAAAAGGACTATCACAGACATGACCAGTTCCACTTACTCGTTCCCATTTGTTTAAACATAGCATTTTACATCCGCTCATTCTCTTTACCGATGACAACATTGAATACATCCTTTCTGGTAACTTTGTATCTTGCCATTTCTGCAGCAAGAAAACATCTGTCTAAATTAATCTATAAGGCATACACTAAGGACTGTAATGCTGTATTTACATCCCACTATGAATGCTCTAGAGAGAATATAAATGATAGAGACAGTGGTTCAAATCTCAAGAAGTGTGATAACATATACTATTCACTGTTATTGCCCTGTAATTTACTGCAGCTAGGCACAAAGATATTGTTAGACTATTATACACGGGTTACCTGCTGATATAATAAATCTCATATATAAATCTCTCAGAATTATAGTTGAATAAAACTAGCTATTATAAGAATAAATAGCATCACAGTCATACATCAAACAAGGACTGCCTCTAGCTGAGATTCAATACATAGAACCAAAGCTAGGTATTCATCTGATTTATTTAGYAAATCTAATATGAACACAGCCTTTCACAGACATTTTCTTTATGATATTTTTCTCTTGGTATCCTTTACCTGTGCCCATTTTATTAGCCAAGGACTCAAAATATAACTAAATATTCCTGCATTCCTCATGTATTTTATTTATACATAGGGTAGGTTACTGTAGTCCTCTCTCAAACAGAAAAGCATTTGAACACACACACACACACACACACACACACACACACACACACAAATGCTTTCTGCAGCAAAACAAGGAAGTAAGATAAAAAAAGATCATTAAGGTGAGGTATTTCAGGATTTTTGCTGAGGGTGCAGTACACTAAGTAGCTCAGCCTATCTAAACAGTATTTAATATTCAGCCACATGCTGTGATTTCAAGGATATTATTAACTTTTCACCCTTTCATTGTACTACTGACTTGCTTCAGGAAAAGATGCACATCTGCATATTCTAATCRCAGCAAACACAAGGCTCCCCAGCTCCAGAGAGAGCCTTCCCCTTGAGGTCTACTGATGTGGAATCAGGCCCTACTTTGCCTGGATTAATTTTAAAGATAGATTTTAGAAATGTATTAAACAAATAAAATCAACCTTGTTTTTGATACAAAAGGCTATAACTCCATCTAGGAGATGGTAACAGTCTACAGTTTAATTTCCATAAGCGCTGACGTGTATTATTCCCTGAAGGCTGCAGGTGCTGCCAACTATGAAAAAATGTTGATAAAATTCCTGACTGTTTCGATAATACCAAAACTGAAGTGCTCATGCATTTTAAGACTCACTTTTAGCAGCCTTCTTCTTCTTCTTTTTTTTTTTTTTTTTGAGTTTACTTTTTTTAAGCCTTTCTGAGATTGTATTTGCAATTTAGTTAATGGAACATGAAGTTAAAGAAGATGACAGAAGAAAAAAGTATAGCAATGCTGATTTAATGAGCATATGTCTCTAAAATCTAAGGACTCAAATGAACAATGTAATGAAAATGAACAATGTAATGAAAATAAATATGTATATTCAATATGTATATTCACAATTTGATTATGGCTTATGACTGTGGGGCCGTACGTTGGAAACGCACTGGAATATGGTTATTCATTCAGGCTATGTTATTATATCAGTGAAACTGCTAGCATGTAATAGGGTTTGACATGGTAAATGATGATTCCAAAACATTTCCTCAGTCAAGTCATAGCTATTGTGCCATTTTAGTAATGCAMACATACAATACTTTGCCTATTTTAGCTAAACTTAGGAAGCGTTAGATGTCTTCTTTTTTTATTCTCATACAGTTTCACTTCCACTTAGAGCTTCTGAAAATGACAAAAAGTGGATCATGACACTTATGGAAAACTAYAATTTTGAACTAAAGTTTGACTTCAAATCAAGGAAATGACTGGAAAAAGYACAGGCCTGAAACATTTATTTTATATATATTATTTTATTGTTGGAGAGGCATTTTTATTATCAAAATGGTCGTATCACAGAGTAGAGAACATTTTTACACTGTAATAACATATAGAAGCTAATTGGGCCACGTACTCCTAGGTGGTTGCCARTCTGAACTCAGCAATAGTTTCTAGCACTGATATCAGAAAAATTAAGAGGAAAGAACAGTGCAGAAGTCAGATGACTTTGCTTCAGATATTTCCAGGGATGGCGAATGAGAAARGCAGTCTGTCATGCATTCAAGGAGACTGCATCAGCCCTGGAGCGTTGGACACATTTTCACTAAGAGCTGAAAGAATAAAACCTGCTAACAAAGCGAAAATATCTGGTCAGGGCAGGCTCTGGCGTGAGGAACAGTGAGAGCAGTGATAAGGAGTGGTTAAAAGGAGCACAGCAGCTTAAGCCGGGTCTCCTATCTGCGGAGATTTGACAGCCCCAGAGTGTGAGTGAGGCATTACTGTYGGAAGGGAGAAGGAGCCAGCTGTCCCTGCAGTTGCCTCATCAAAGACGACCGTGAAATGGCATTAGTTATGCATGAAAATTAGGCATTGTATGCTGCTCGTTTATGGCTTTGTTAGGRTTTTCTTCTTTTCTCCATTTTATTTTATTTATTATTTCAATTTCTTTAAATATTGTTTATTAAGGCAACAGATTTAAATGGGAAAAAATTCCACACTGGGAACAGAACGTGTATAGCATTTTTTCCAGGTTTCTGGAAGATTTCAACCAATGCTTTCTTAGCATTACCTTTATATTTGAATCCAGCCCTTGCTGCTGGCAGTTAAGAAAGCTTATTTGTAGTTAAGTAAAATGGAAATATTTGATATGAAATATACATAATTGCATTTTAAGAAATGTATATATCTTTTGAGATAACAAGCTATAACTGCAGAGTAGAATCTTTTGTTTCTTGCTTAGATCGATGAAATCTAGGAATTACTGGATAAGGCAGAATAAATCCAGTCTAAAAGCTTGTTTCTAGCCAGTATTAGATATTATAAGAAAGCTACAGAAGATAGAGCTTATCTAGTATAATCTGACATCACATTTAATTCTTATTTCAGAATATTAGTTTGGCTTATTTCCCTCAAGTAGTCATTTCCTTTGCTTTTAGGATATATTTTTGTCACTCAGCTCCTTTAATAATTWAAAAAAATCAGATTGGTAAACCATACTCTTCAGAACAGTTTTCTATATACTTGATSAAGCTTTTGCTATTTTGTGAACTAAATTTAGTTGAACATTATCCTCATCTTTATTATATCTTAACCTATYCTTTCTTTCCTTTTTTTTTTCCTGACACCAGATGACRAAGGCTGATACAGATCCATTAATTTACAAGGAGACATTAGAATATTCCTTGCGTTCTTGACCATTTCATTATCTCATTTCCGAAACATTCTTACATCTTGTTTGCTTTTTAACCACAGCTCACACTGAGCAGCRGTTTACAGAAATCCCACAATATCCTTTTTACTTCTGAATGTAGGGTAATATCCTGACATAAATGTCTTCATATAATGCATGTTTATCTTAAAACTTTCCATATGATGGAAAGTAAAATCTAGATTAGAGGAAGTGTTACTGCTGAATTAAGAATTATATCCTTTTACATTAATTTTTATGGAAACATTGCCCTGATGGAAAGAAACAATCTGTGCCTGGATGCTCTGCTTCTCAGACGAGACTCAAAATTAGCAAAAAGATTGAAAGAAATTCTTCCAAAGAAATAGTATACACTGTAAATTTAGCTTTATGTTCTCCATGAAGATTGTCTACAGGATTATTATAACTTTCTCAAATGTAAACAAGAATACTTTTCATTCTCATTTAAACATGTGCTAAACAACACTGTAAGCTTTATATTCAAAGATTTTTCTAATTGGAGCTGACATTTTAAGTTATCAAAAAATGAGATTGTCGGTTTTTCGTAGAAAGAAAACAATAAAATGCACCTAGCAAAATTTTTATTTTGAATTGTTGCAGAAGAAATGTATTTTCATCATTTTATGAATGGATCATGAATATCTTCAATATAAGTGTAGCACTTCATTATGATGGAAAATCACTTCCTAGAAAGAATGTCTTATTCAGTTCTAGTAGTTGCAGTCATTGGTATAATTTGGTTTGATTTTTGAAAGATCTGAGTACTAGAGTTATTTGGAATATCTTCATAAAATGTTGAAATGTGAACATTAACTGTAGCCTGGGGAGATTTAAACCACAGAAATWAGACACAGACAAAAACTATTCAGTGATTTAGTGTACATCTCTGCCAGAAAGTATTTCTAATGATGATTTTCCTTATGTTTTATCCCAGTCAGTGATGAAAGACCAAAACACCAGGGCCACTACTGATTCTGTAAGGAACATTTTATACATCCCAAAACATTGCCAGAAAGTTTTAKCTTTGATTTTACACTTTTAGTTTGTAGTTTTAATCTGTCGGTCCAAGTTGTCAACTGGTCATTAGTATTAATATTTCCTTTCTTCACATTACCTTCTTCACATTACCCATAGCTAATTGTCATTAGTCAAGTTCATAACCATCTTCCCTTCATTTTGATCATATATTTTATGTATCATTATAGCTAGAGTCAACCAGAACTTCCTGATAGGAAGTACCAAAGTTTCTTGATCTCTGTAGAAATTAAAGAAAACAAAAACCACATTTAATGTCCTAGTATCCCTTCTGGGCAAGTCTACCATACTGCTCAGAACATTAAATTTAAGGATTTAAATTATCACAGTACTTCTGTGCATGGCTATTTTATGATCTCACTAGTTCAATCAATTAGACATATGCTATGTAAGTTCTTTCATCACTGAAAATTCAAGCTAAGTCATTTTTCAATATAGTGGTAGTATAGTCATCCTTCTGCCTAGCAATTATAGTTATTGCATTTCAGAAATAAAACAAAATATGGATTGCAAAAGCTAAAACTACAAAGTTCCACCTAAGATTAGTGTTCAACCATTAGGAAGTCCTGTCTTGATGAGTGACTAAAGAATAGATTTCTGTAGTGAAATTTAACAAAGAACTTCTTGAGTTTGAAATGGAAGAGTGTAATATTTCATCGGCCTGGATGACAACATGTAATATTCATAGTTTTCAAACTCAATATGGTTCTCTAATTCAATACAGATGCTTATAACAAGTCACTCAGTGTCTGAGTGACACAATTAACATTTTGCTGGTTAACTAAAAATCTTAATAATTGCTTCACTTATTCATCATAGGCTGATGAATGCAGAAATAGTTGCAGATTTAAACTTGACCTTTCCTTTCAGTCATCAGTCATTTGCATTACACAAGCGTGTCACAAGTATGCCTTTCATTTGGAGTAAAGGGTGCAAAGTTTAGCTACAGGATTCTAGTCAAGATTGCTTATTTCTTTAAATATATAGGAAATGATGAAGTATTACACACATTACTTTTACGAGATATGCTATGACTAAGGAAATAGTCATGAGAAAGCACTCAATGATTGAGAAAAAATCCATCACTTTTCAGAAAATCATCAACAGCAAGATTCAGACTAAGTTCCATCTGTGTTGGGACTCATGCAGCGTGGGAATGCCCAAAATGTACAGGGTACAATCTGCACTTGTGGGAGCACCTATGGGCTAATATCCTTGTTTTGACACACAGTTCTGTTTTTCGGTGACAGAGGCACAATCACTATGCGGGACAAGTCTTAGGTGTGGTCCYAGTTCTTAAGTTTTTGAAATACCAAGTTGCTGGAGGAGGAAACCACCACCAGGCCCTCCCACATCCCAATCAGGCACTACCTTTCATGGAGTTATGGAGTTGACTTTCTCTGTGCTTGCCCCTTCTCTGTCCTCAGCTGTCCTGAGATCCCCCAAATGGCCAAACTTTAGCAGCTTTGGACAGGAGATATTRACAACTTTACAGTCTGCGACAGAACAGCTGCCTGGAGACAGGTGAGCTGCACCTTTCCAGCTTCTCAAAATGGCAACAGTGTTGAAGAAAGCTTYGCATTTCCAGGATGTAAAATCTTGGTACTTCCATATTCAGCTGATCTGGAGAGACACATCTGTGCTAGTACCTATCAAAAGGACTCAAAGTAATTCTGAATTATGAGGGAAGGTTCAGGTTGTTCAGATATTCAGAGTTATAGAGAAGACAACACAGCTCTGTTAACATTTTTTTTTGCCTACTGAAAACTGAGTCACTTTGCTGCTGCCTACAGAGATCCTTAAACTCAGCACTCAGTCAAAAAAAGGTATAAGCATCTTGAATCACTCTATGCAGTCCGTAAATAGTACAGAAAGCCATCCTGAATGCATTTTATGTCCTGATTCATCCAGCTGAGATGAGATCATTTTTCTGGACAACTGAAATAGGCTACCTGATTTGGAGTCTTAATTCTAAGTGTTTTCAATATGACCTACTAATATTCTTACAAAATTCGTATATAATCTTAAGGACTAGAGAAAAGTAGGATTTTAACCTCAAATAAAAGTCCTTCCTTACAAATTGAGTCTAAATATACATAGTTTTAACATACTGTGGGAATATGGGAAAAGATTTCTAGTCCTTGCCAGTAGTAAAGTTTAGGTGAGAAGTGAAGAATGATCTCCTTTAATGAGCCTATAGATATAAAAATAGCATGGAATATTACCCCATCTGAATTACCCAAACAGATTCAAATTGCCCAATTTAAAACTTGTCCAGAAGCCAAGTTTAACATTTCAAGTACTCTTGCAAGCAGTGCAATGAGAATTTTAATGACCAAAGGTGCAAGACTYTGTTTCAATGACTTATTCATAGTAAGTTATGCCCCAATAGCATTGTAGGTGGCAGTCACAGTTGCAGTATTTGATCACAAAGACTCCAACTATTAAATTGCTCATACTGCTTCTTCATTATTACGATCTTCTCTCTAGAAGTACACCAGTCTAGTGAAGGATCTCTTAAAAGATCTAATTTCTCATTATCTGAGAATTTGCAACACTTACCTAATTCTGGACAGTTCTGTAGATAGTCATAGATCATATCCGGTACAAATACACATACCTGCACAGACATACATATCAGCAGAAGGTATTCAACCAACCTGCATCTCTACCCCCACGCCAGCTATTTTCTCTTACTTACCTATTTCCTATCAGGTATTTGTGGTGTAACAGAGAGTTATCACTTGTGGTTCGGTTATTATCCAGAGCAAGGAAGCCAAAAGAACAGTCAGAAGAAACTACACAAAACACATTATTGTTTGTGTTTGAATCATAGCAGGATATTTTTCTTTAAAAGAAAGGATGTAAGCTGCATGACTGGATAGACCTATGAGTTTGGCCATTTCCAAACTTTAGTTTAGTTCAGTTTAGTAATTTCCAGTGTGAGAAAAGGTGTCAGCAAAAGCACTTGTGAATTGCATATGTGAATACATTAGAAACATTTAGCAGATAAAACATCATTGGCTACTGAAATACTAGTTCTTTTCAGAGTCAGCACCTCCTCTCACAGTGTCATCTACTTACTGGCATTAGTATAATGCCAGTATAATGTAATATTGAAGAAATATCATTTGTAGTAAAGACAGAATATGAGATATATACTCTTTATAAAAGACTGGAAGTAATATTTTATTTTTCTTCAGAGAATTCTATTTCATACAAGGCAGAAGACTGTATATTGATTTTAGCATTAATTAGAAAGACTTCTTTTATTTTCAATCTGCAGCATCTAGTGTCCAGTGAAGACAGGTTACTTTCATGATCCCTGGCAATGCAACAGCTACAGTTAGCCTGGAGGCAATCGAAGTAGTATTTGTGCGGAGAGTTAACAAGCCACAGGGGACCTGGAACATGAGCAAAGGCATAACCATCACAACAAGCCCATGTTTTCTTACAGCTTGCTTGCTGTTGTAAGGTCATAGGCTGTAAAGCTGTGGTTAGCAGGAGAAATTAGTCATGAAAACAGCATAACTCAGTGGGGATTTATAATACATGAATCAAGCTCAATTTATGTTTGTTTGAAAGAAACTGGCTTGAAAGAAACTCTTATAGCATCCTAGTGGCACAAGCCCATGTTTGGGAGGGTTTCTTTAAAATGCATCACACTGAGTAATTTCACTTAGAGGATACAACACTCTAAAAGTAATAATAATACCAAAGATTTGACATTCCATTTCAGTCTGGAAAACAACCACACCTAGTATGAGAAACTACGCTGGTTTCCTGTAAAAGCCACCAACCTTTCTTGCTGTAATTTCTTTATGAGGTGGTGTCAACTGCTAAAAGCAATGTAGAATTCATCTACAGAATTTACAGTTATGAAAAGCTCTGCCAGGATTTAAAACAAATAACATAGTTTGGGGTGTTGGCATAGCTGCACTGGTAATGGAGTGTCACTGAAGTACCTACCCCAAGATGATCTGCAGACATAAACACCTGCATTAAGCAGTAGTAAAGCAAGAGGCCTCAACTACTTACCTTTGAAGAGCAGAAATGAGGGCTTAGACATGAAATGTTACCAAGCAGTGGGCTGATACTAGTTCTGTGCCTCAGGCAAATATTAACATAGCAAATGCAGCAAGGGAGTGACTGTCCCTGCCATCATTACAACAGCTACGGAACAAGTGCTAGGCTGAAAATACCAGCTGAAACCAAGATAAGCAGCTTGTACATTAAAAGTAAGATATGATATGATAGTAGAGAAAAATGTCTGGAGAGATCATTAAGCTATTTTCCAGTTCTTTCTCTCTATTTATGCAGTGGATTTGCTTCATCCTTGCTCTCTCTAAGACTTGCACGTTCCAACAGCTTTTATGGGGCTCAATTTATGAGGTGAGCCACAGACACAGTTTTACTGAGCAAAGATGCACACAGGCCAACGGGCATCACCTATGAGTAGAATTTGAAAGAACTGCTCAGAGTAGTGAAAAGGTGGATTATGAGGAGACATCATGAAAAGCTTCAAATAAGTAACAGGTAGTTTCCAAACGAATGGAAATAAGTTGTTCTGCACATTCACTGAGGACAGGACAGAAAGCAATTATCTATAATTGCAGTGAGGAGACTGAGATTAAAAGTTAAAGAAAACCTTCTAAAAGAAAAAATAGTTAAATAATGGAATAATTTATCCAAGGAGATTGCTGAATTTCTATTACTGAAGTATTTAAGAGTAGACTAGAATAGTACCTTTCAGGAAAGGCTTTGGTWAGATCAGACTAGATGATCTATCATGATAACTTCTAGCTCTATTTTATATTTATCTAGATTTAAACATAACAAACATCAAGACAGGTAATAATTCCATGCTGAAGATGCAAAATCCCATTTCTCTTCTTTTCCTGGATCATGGGTGAGACCCAGACCTCTGCAATGGGCAAATGCATGTTCAAAATATATTCAGCTGCCTGGAAGAAAATAGTGATGATTCTGAAAATCTTTTTTTGCTGTCAGTAAAACTACAAGTACCAAAGGCTAGATTATATGAAAGAGAAAGACATCTTGTAGCATGGCCATAACAGTAAAGCACAAAGTATGGACAGAAAGTGTTTTTCTGTCATTCTCAGCGAGACTGTTCAACAAAAAGAAATAAAAATCTGAAGGACTAACTAGGCCACGTACACAGACAATTATTTCATATCTTGCAATGAAGAAGAGTAATTTCTTGTAGTGTTATAAATTAATAAACATGGCATTATCTAACAGAAGTCTGAGAAATGCTAACATGCTTCTATAACAGATGCTTAGACTCCAGATAACATTATACATGAAAAAAACCTACTTTCTTGTTTAGTTGTAAAGTCAACTAAAAGCTACAATAGAGAATGTTTTTCCACACCAAGGTTTTGCTGTCTCATGCTTTTCTATATACAAATAGTGCCAAGAAGAGAAGGTGACTATGATAATTTCAAATATTTATTTGACAATTTTGTTATTAACATAAGTTCACTATGTCAGGAATGCATTAGCAAATAGAATGCAAATATTTCTCTTGTTAAGGCATTACTATTATTGTTTTCTTTATAAATTTAGATGTCTAGATAAAAAGACTTGAAAAAATGTAAAAAAATAAAGCAAAGAAGTCAGGGATGAAGTTTTTCTTCAAGGCATGAAACAAAGTGAATGAGAGAATACAACATTCAGCATTTGCAAAAAAAATAAAAGAAGAAAAAATAAAAACAGAGAAATAATAATGGAATTAAATAGCTCGGATGTTTAATTTACAGCTTTAATATAACTCTAAGTTAAACTATTATTGAAAGAAATTTAAATTTCTAGTTTGATTATTTTTAAATACTTGACCAGGAGTCCAGTCGACCATTCCACGTTGTACACAAGCGCCTCCCTACCATGTACTCTGAGTTTCCAGTTTTATTACAACTGGCATTCACCTTCTTCCCCCCCCCCTTTCAGTAATGCTGGAGACTTCCATGTTGTCATATTCCCACAGAAATCATTTTTTATTTCCTTGCAAATTAGACTAGTGATATCAATTTCCTTCTTTAATTCTAGGAAATATTATAACTATAAGGTAATTGCCATGTATTTTGCAATATTGATTCATTTTAACAGACTCATATAAGCTGTAGTTAAACATTATTCATTTTAGTCTCTTTCAAAAATGAGGGCCTCATGGGTACATCTGAGTTCATGATATGAATTGAATAAATAAAGAAGTGAACTTAAATGCTTTAGATAAAGTACATTAGGATTGGAGAGACTTATTCATCACTGTTCAGGAGAATACATTGTTACAGAGCAATGAAAAGCTTCTTATCTTTACACTCTATGGGTTTACTAAAAGCCTAACAGAAACTGAATATGTCTAACTTCCAACAATTTATTCAAGGAGATTTACCATTCCTATTACGCAACACATTATAGTAAGGGGCTATAGTATATTGACATTCTTGAGTAGAAATAAAGCCCTAAAGCTTTTTTCAAATGTAGTGGAACAAGTAGAGTTCAAATTCAGAAGAACTGAAGAAAGAAGGAATGGGCAGTAGTAATGTTATATAAGTGATAATGTTATAACCACAGTCTCCCAAAACAATCTCCTCCCTCCACCCCCCCCCAAAAAAAAAAAAAAAAAAAAAAAAAAAAAGATTGTGGAATAAAGAAGAGATTTCAGTAAAGCTTTAGTCAATTTTTATGACTGTAATTCAGTTCCCTGGTTTGTACTCAGTTTTAAGGAGATACAGTAGAATAATCAAAACTGTATGTTTTTCACAAAAATTTGTCATAAAAAAGCTCACTTTGCAAACTTACCATCTTTGAGGGGAGAGACCTTTTTGCATAATAAATTAAAATAAAATGTGTCATCTTAACCTTTTTTAAAGTATGTGCTGAATTTTGCATATAATCTGTTTTTCAGTCAAGAAACATCTCAAAAGAAATGATATTTGGAATATACTGAGCAGTTGCATTTTCTGGAAATCACCCGTTATAAGAATGCTGACATTGAGATGCTAAAAACTGTGAATTATGAGCAATTCAAGCAGTTATTTTTATTAAAGATGGTATATTTGCCAACATGAAGAAGATGTGTTATGCATCCATTTTGTGTCACTGGATGACCACAGGAAAAAAGACAGCACATTGAAATGACTAAAAATTTCAAGTGGGGTGTGACTGTGTTGACTAACATTGCCTTAGCAGCCCGAACATAAGTAGTAGTAAAGTTGCGAAGGAGGATATGAATAAGTTGAGAAGGAGGGCTGTTAGGCTCTCTGGATTATAAACTTATTTTACTGAAAGAGTAATTTTGTTTATTGTGATTTTTTAATAAAAATATTAAATCTTGTACTATAGCTAGAGTAGAATAAATAGAAAAGAATGGATATGGTGATTGGGAGGCCTCAATCTTACCCCATCAATGCTGAGTTCCACTGCCAGATGGGAAATTATATTTTCCTTGGGATGGCTGATGAACTTTTCTGCAACAGCTGAGATGGAGCCAGGTGGTTACTTGGCCTGGGGACAGTACATTATCCTTCCATGTGGGAAACACCAGCACATCACATAACGCAGGAGAGAGTAGATATTCTCTTATTGCAGTTTTTGTACGCTAGGTATCACTAACTCACTTCTACAGCTGCTTCTGTCCCTGCCAGAATTAAGATTTTTCTGTCTTAGTCACTAATCATGTCAAATGAAAGTACTGATGGGACAGGAGCATCAGTTCCCTTCCTCTGCTATCTCGTTTGGTCCTCACTGCTCTTTGATCTGTTGTCTTATTTCAGACTTATTGCTAAAATATGTTATTGATTCACTTAAATACTCCACAAAGTAATATTGTGAGTGACTGCACCTTTTTTCCTTTTGAGAAAAAGACTCATTTGCCTGGCATAACCTCCTTATTAAATTTTATAGAGATTGGTTTCAGCATTTTCATTTGGGGTGTATTTGAACCTACTGAGGATGGTGAAAGATAATTTGGACAGCAGTTCTTCTGAATTAGTTATCACATGCCATGCTCACAAGATCTTCTCTAAAATAATCGCTTAAATTGCCTTCTATTTGGGCAGCATCATGTGGCCTGAAAATTGGCTGAAGCAGCAAGTAGCGGTGTCCAGCAGAGTACTGCAAGACACAGATCTCAGCTTCTCAAACATCTATAATGAGCTTTACATTGTCTATGCAGATGACAATTAAATTCTCCAAAATACTATGCTAGTTTAAAATGAGAGGTTTAGTAACAGTCGAGAGAAAATAGACATATTTATAAACCCTAGAAATTAGAGATAAAAAAACCCAAAATTCAGTCCAGACAAGCACAAAAACACCTAGAGAAAAACAGTCTGAAAAGCTACTGCTTAATTTTCAAGGTGGTAAAATCAGTAAGCATTTGCAGCAGTGTGATTGCTCAGTCAGTTTAAGTTATGTGGGTGCTAAGTACCTTACATGTGGTAGCCTTAACAGGTGAAGATTACTGGAAAATACACTGAAGATAGCATTGCAGAGACAATAAGCATCTTGAAATTATTATAATGGTGTACAGAGTGGGATTTGGAGACACAAAGGTTGGCATAATGCTCAAAATTGAACAGTCAATTTGACTACCCATGACAAAAATATCATGTAATGGAACAGTTCATTTAGTATTTATTTAAAGTATATCTAGCCTTTTACTTCACAAAGGGATGCATACTGATGTAAACTTGAAATGTAAATTGATCAAAACAAAATTCATGAAGAAGTAATGAAAAGGATAAAGACAACTCTGAAGCTCACTTTAATATAAAATAATGCATTCTATGGTCCATTATAAATAAATATCACCTAACTCTCCTCAGAGGTTTAGGTCAGCTCACACATAATGATGTGACAGTGGAGGAGGAAAGAATTAGTTTGTCTTTGTAACTGAGGTGGAGTGTGGATGAAAATGTGTTCCAGCCCACTCTGAATTGCTAATACAAGTACACAGATACTGAGTCAAAGCACAGGGAGAGATTTTTTTTTCCATACATAGTATTACTGATATTATATTTAGACTACTATATAGAACTCAAGAAAAGATTGTTGATTCAATAGTCCAAAACAAGAAATAAAAAGTATCTTGCTCTAAATGTTGGATTGTAATAGTTTTAGAAGTTTACCAAAAGTGGATGCAGAATATAATAGCATTTAAGGGAAAAAAAAATCAAAAGAATGGAAACATCAAGTATAGCCAAGTGATAATTATCTTCATGTATTTAATGAACTGTCTATGATTTTTGTGGATTTTTTTGAGTTAAATTGTAAAATACACTAAGAAGAAGAAATTATATTAAATCAAGACCCCTGTAGATATATTTTCAAAGGGAAAAATAACATGCTCCCGAAAAGCAGTCTGGAAATATTATCACTGAATGACACTCACCACTACCTTAACTCTAACTTCTAGAACTCTGGGAAAAGGGAAGAAAATAGAAGCCAGTCAATTAGCTGCAGGTCTTGAGGATTTGGGGCACTTCAGGTATGTCAGGTATGTCTATGAGTATGTTTTTGGTATGCTTGGTTGATTTTTTTCCTGATTTCTTGTTTCTGTTATATTTAATCTACATAAATGCCATGAGATTTCTAACTAGTGTTTTGGGTCATTCTCCTCCTGATTTCCTTTCAGGGCTCTGAATACAAACTCACAATCCTCCATAAACAACCACCAGCGTCTGAAGGTGCCCAATATGCTGTTGTCTCCACATTCACCTTTTTCTGCCTGTCCTGTCAGGGCACCGTATGGCCAGCGACTCTGGTGCTCTTCTCTCTTACATGGAACAGTTCAAGGTCTTTGAGCAACACAGTAAAAAAGCAAATGAGACCTTTAAAACTGCTCGTTAAAGCACTCCACTGGGAGGGGAAACTTCGTTTCCCATCTTTACTGCAGTGAACATTTATATGTATGTATATGGAACTATCTTTAGATTAAATATTTACCTATCCATCACATTAAGTGCTCAAAACCGTGTTTCCCACCTCTGGGAAAAAGGCCCAAGCCACTGCGGGGTCATAACTGCTCTCTCTGCTCTCTCGCTCTCTCTCACATGCCTTTTTCCTTTTTTTTTTTTTTTTCACTTCTTCCATTTCACAAAGAACTCTAACACTAACGGAGAGTGCACCTCTGCACCTCCAAGTTTTTCCACATACTCTGCAGTCACATATCTAGGTTATTTTCATGGACAGGAGTGATTTGTGGGTGAAACTGCCATGTCTGACACCTGCTTCCCCCTGCAAACTGGAGATGTCCTGTCCTCCCTGCGCTGAGCGGCACCATCAGGCTGCTGCAGCTTTCGTATTCCCGGTCCTGTGAACCTCAATGTCCGACCTTGCCTTCAAAGGAAGAGATGAAGACCATCCACAATCTCATTCTTTTGTGGCCAGACTGGTGTAATATAGCATTTCTCTGTGATTCTGATCACTGACTAGACTTATTTTGACTTAGTATCTATCAACTTTTGTCCGTGTTCAGTGGCCTCATATCAGACCCTAAGGAAAACTTAATGTGCCYCATCTCTGAATAATGCAGAACCAGTGCAGAAATGCAACAACTAACAAGTCATATTAGAGCATTTTTTACCGTGAAAGTGCTCAAAGGGAACCCTGTGGCCCAGAGGGGAAAGCTAGCTGACCATGAACTTCTCCTGGCTTATGCAGAGTCTTGAGAACAGGAAGGTACTTGTAGAGTAAAACAATCTCATTCTACAATACGAACTTGCATTTCTCTACTAGTTTCATGGGTYTGTTACCCGTGCTAATAATTCTACCTTTTTACGGAAATGGCTTCRTATTTGTCAGTGTTACATTTCCTTTGCCACACGTCCTCATCCCATTTATGAAGCAGGTTCCTGAATCCTTTGAAGCTTGCTTGTTCAAGACCCTGTTCTCATCTGTTTCCGTCCCCCTCCTCCTCCCTACATACTTAGAGATGAAAGCTGAATGATTAATCAAGATTAAARGCAGCAGAGGACCGTGCATGGTGTGCTCAAGAGGGTAGCACTTCATTATTTTTCACACTTACTAACAATGCCTTCTGAACAGATCGCTGTGTGTTCTTCTTCTTAATAACTTCCTTAAACCTCGTACTTAAGACAGAACTTTATGACTTGCAGGTTTCATGTGAATCAGTGACAGGTTATCTGAAAGTACAAATTAATTATACAGTGTTCAGCACAAGTGCTACTTCTCACTTTCTCTAACTTAACTGATGAACGGCTACAAATGCTGCTGGGTAGGTCACAACAGGACTTATATAGGCACACAGGTGGGGAAAGACGTATGTTGCCTCCTGTGTACTGTTTTACAGCAACTGTGATGAGATTAAACTTGAAGGACAAGGAAAATAGGGCACAAGGACCAAATCTGACTTAGGAGTCAAGTACCTCTGAGCTTATCCTGGCAATATACAAATTTATGATAATGTAATTTTGTTGTACATATACTTCATTAATCCTTTATTTTCAACATCTATTCTGAATCTTTATTCACAGACTGATTAATACGTGACTTTTTTTAGTAAACAAAAAAAAAGTCAAGATTTCATTTGTGTAAAAATATAATAGTTTGTCTTCAATATCGGCAAAAATATCTTAGACTCATAGATTTCCAAATTATGTACAAAACCAGCTTGTGTTTTATTCAGAAGTAAAACTTTATCAAATATATAGTACTRTGAATTCTACTATTAAGGCTATCAGCCATCCTTAAAGTCTTACTACTAAGTTGTGATATACAATTCCATATTAATATTATTAAAAGAAATTTATGCCGCGTGAAGATGCATCAGAACCCTGTTGTTGCATATCAAAGAACAGCTTGAAGTTTTAATGCTAGAGGATAGCAAAGTGCCTGGCTGCATAAGTGAAGTTAGCACGCTTTGTCCGCATGTTGCATTCCTCTGGTATTTTGGCTGAGTTTTTGTTACTAAAATGCCTTCCAGATGCCATCATTGCTATTACAGATCTAATCCAAGTTTAGAATACCTAAACAGGGTGGGGCGAGGGGGCAAGAGTCCCAGAATCAGTTTTTCAGGGACTGGACTAATCATTTGCAAGTAATGTTTAAGGCTCTGTCCCACATTTATACTTCATACTAAGATATAAAATCCAAGAGGCAAAAGACCTGGTTTATCAGGATTTTATGATGCTTTGATATGTGTTTATATTTTTTTATGATAGCATAGGCCTTCTTACTGAAAAACAGAGATCCTACAGTTTTGGTTTATTCAAATAATAGCAGTAGGTAAAAGTAAAAAAGTCACGTTTCCTTATAATGGAAATGAAATACAGAACAGGGGATTTTTTTTCCTTAAACAATAAAATAAACACTCTAATATTCAGTTACTAGTTCATTTTCTGTCCTATGAATTGCATTTACAGCTAACTTTTACCAATATATTAGGCTAATAATGCAGTTACRTTTCAAAGTGGTGCTGTCAGATGACTATATGACTGATGCTGACTTTTGGAAAAAGATGAATAATCACAGATGTATTTATCCTCACATGAAGTCAAAGCAATAGCAATAAATATGTTGCATTTCTAGGCTTTTTAAAGGAACAATGGAAACATTTAACCCATGCAGCTTATATTAGGAAAGCATACTACACTGTGTATATATATTCACAGAGGCTATGCTTCTTCTATAAAACAGTAACATTTTTATGAACAGAAATTACCCTGAAAATGTTCTTCTGTGCAATGCAGAATCAAATTGTGTTTGAAAATTTACTGAATTGTACTGATGAGGCCAATTTCTGTAGGAAAATGCTATTTGATACATCTTATTCCGAAGCTAAATTTTAAGGTACAGAAATGTTCTGAGAAATTAAGTCCTATATTTCTTTACTGCAGTGTGACACTTGGTATCCTTCCTATGTGGGACCCTAACGTGACTCCCTTCTACTGACAAGACGTAAGATCACTGCTCTCTRATAGCAAATGACTGCAGACCACACAGATTCAACTCTAGTAGGATAGCTTCGGTCACCCAAGGTATAAACAAGTAGAGTCTGTATGCAAGTCCTAATTGAGCTATTGTAGGTAAATTAAYGGATCAGAAGTCTAATTTCCTTCAGAAAAATTGAGGCTCAGCCTGAACTCCAGGCTGACGTTTAAACTGAATCATTGTTGACTAGAAAACCTATGGAGAGATCACCTATGGTGATAATGTAGATATTCCTAGATTTTCCATTTTTTTTGTTTGTAAATTAACAGGGATACTCAAAACAGTCCCTTCAAGTAATGTAATGYGTTTAGTGTATTGTGTCACAGGGTATTGACACTAAACAAACATGAATAAAGTGATAAAGTGAGTTATCTATAACATTTACTTGATATTGGGAACATTGTAAGCTCAGCTTCCTGCTAAACTTTGACCAGTACTAGAAATAATGAGTAGCATTTTCAAAGCTTTGTCTGAGAAAGTTGTTATTAAAAAAAAATCCCTTTACATATATTAAATCACAATGAGAAGGAAATTTTTGTCTGAAAATAAGAAAAAAATGATTTTAAAACTCTGTTATTCTTGTTCAGGCAGTTAACTAGTTTCACTGTTTTCTCCAGAAAAGAGATGGCTCCCCCTATCCATACCCAAATTAAGGTRGAAGGGGTTAAGCAGGAGTTAAAAGTTGCTGACGGATCAACAAGCTTGCAGGGAGGGCCCTGTGAAACAGGGGATGAGATGGAAATGTAGGTCTTGATAGAGTGCTAAGATGGATTTGCACATATAAGCTTTAGTTAGACTTTAACCTCTTCTAGGGCAGAAGAGAGGTGAGGGGTGGCTTCAGGAGCTGCTCCCAGGCAGAATGCCATATGTCCTGGCATAGTAGCTTGGTAGCTGGACAACTCAAAGAGAAAAACCTCTCAGAGTGAACCTGAAGCTCAAGCACAAAGAAACACAGATTTCCTTTTCTGTCCGTCTCTCTCCAAACCTCATAGCCACGTAGTCCATTACTTAATCAGCTGGGATTATTGRAAATACAGCTTTAAACCGGTTGCTAGTGCTTTCAGGATAACTAGCAAACAATTTTTGTGTCTCTGGCTGTGGTAAATCTGAAATCTCGAGGTCACAGCCAGTTTCTCAGAGTTGCAACATTATGGATCAGTTTAAGAGCTAATCACTTAGGACAGTATTTGGAATAATTTCCCTGGGCTAGCATGAACCTGAAGCACCATAGCATATAACAGGGCACTGGGTAGACCACATGAGAGGTCACCAGCATTGGGTTAGCTATTATGCAACATTATGTGATATACTGAACCAACAAGAAGCCTTTAAAAATGCAGATATACTGTTTTAAAAATAAAATATTATTTCATAATATATCAGAAAAATAAACAGTCACTAAGCAGCTGCAGAGAGTATACTGGACCACATAAACAGAACAGAACATTTTTCAGCAAGAAAACTTTCTTGTTCACTACCAAATTTATTTATTCCCAGACTGTTAGACAAAAAGACAAAGAGGTAAAGTGCACCACTTTCATTATTCTGCTCTTCGCAGAAACTGCCTTTATTTAATTTCCAATTTTTACAGAGAACTGCTGATTAACACAGAGTAGGCTTCATGGAACAGCCCTATGTCCTTAGTTCACCTTTCAAAAAGTGTTAAATCCTTGAACTGAAGTTCTTATGCATGCTTCTTGTCATCTTACCATCTTATCAAGTTTTATAACTTATATTTCCTGGCATAAAACAAAGAAATTGTTCTAAATGATAACTCCAATAGTTTATTTTCCACATTAAATGAGTCATGTATCAACACTTGARTCCAGTATCCTGAATCCTTTTGTCATTTTGAATATGTCAGCTCTTGCTGACTTTATTATCTAGCAGAGGTATGTGCATCTCATTTCCATTTCTTAAACTTCTTTTTGAAAACTTAGAATAGAGGCACTTACCTTTCGATTGCTGCTGGTCAGGACCGCAACGAGAAGCCTGGGTTCTGCAGATGCTGAGCTCCAATAGTCCTCACAGAAGTCGGCAAGTGCTGAGCTTCTCTGTTTCTGAAAAAGATTCAGAGACCATCTCACTAAATTATGGGCCCCATAAATACTTATRCTTAAAATGCAGTTGCAGACAATTAAAAACAGACAATAAATATATATAAGTAAAAGATGGACATGGAGACTTAGTGTAACAATCACAAAATCATAGAGGGCATAAAAATTATGAAAGCAAAACTTCCAATGTGACACATAAATTGCAAGCTAACAAGTGTCACTGTGAAAGTCACGCACATACAATGCCTGGTCAGCGTGAATAGTGACAGTGAAGGACATGCTGACAAGTCTGTGTTTGTAATGTAATTACTCCAAGATGTCCTTCTGTGCGTGTTATATAATGTGGTTAGAGTCGGAGGGGGGAGGAGAAATCTTTTTTTTTTTTTTTAATTTGGTAGTTTTTGCAGATACATATATTATATTTCTGCCCATAAATGGACTGCTTTTAATCTTATTCTGTGTCCATGATATAATACRTATATGTATATCCTCTTATCATAGAATCACAGAATCACAGAATAGTCGAGGTTGGAAGGGACCTCTGGAGATCAACTAGTCCAACCTCCCTGCTCAACCAGGGTCATCTAGGGCATGTTAGACAGGGCTGCATCCAGGCAGGCCTTGAA
>NW_028185038.1:9286788-9306936 GCF_003343005.1 Rhea americana | reverse complement strand
CTGAGCCCTGGGGGACACCACTAGCCACAGGCCTCCAACTAGACTCCACTTCATTTTCATCTACAGTAACTTCATTATTCAAATAGATAAACTCTCATACTGCAGCTCTGCTGTTTTAGGTCTCATTTTGGACCTGACAAGTGCATTCTTATTGAAATCTTATCAATTTGAATTTTATTTCTCTTTCTCTATAACATACTTGCACGCAAATGCATGTGAACAGTATCTCTTTGCAGAGTAGCAGAGAAAACATATGTACTATATCTAATTGAAGCTTTACAAACAATGGCAAATGGGGGAGTAGGCTTAACTCARCTGAATTCATACCTAAATATGTGCTCCTAAATGCACACTGATTATAGCAAAATGTAAATGTTGATATTTCCTGATCAAAGCAACAACTACTAAGTGCAAATACTCTTTAGGTGTTTCTTTATTTTTCTTTGTTTGTTTTCCGGAAACTTTACAAAACCTTTGTCAGATAATCAAAGATTACACTTTCGTTGTAAGAGCCAGAAAGGAAGAATATAGATATCTTTGCTCATATTAGGAGCTTCCCAGAACTTCTATCAACTGAGCTGAATGACATGAATAAAATTACTTGTTGAGGAAGATCCAGTGATGGCTATTAAAACTGTCAATAGCCAACCTAAAGTTTTTTCTCTTCGTGATTAACTTCTAATGTAGTGATAAAAGTTTTTTCTTTTCTGTATTGCTAGGTGAATGGCAGTTCATGGACCCTGTAAAAGTTTGTTAGGTTGCTGTAACACCTTAACTTCAGCTATGTGAACCTTGTTCTTCTGGGATCACAGGGACAGGTTGATCTTATTAACTCCTATGAGATGTAGAAAAACTTTATTTAAAAAAAAAAAGTTGATAAGTGAAAGAAAACTTGGTAATGGCCAAGTCTGGAGAGAAATTCTGAGTGTTTAAGGACTTAGAACCACTGAATTTAATAAGAGCTTTCCCATTTAATTACTGTTTAACACGTGACAGGCAGACGAGGCAAAATAATCTGCCTTCCATTCATATTTTTTTATGAAACAATACATAAGGACAGACTTTATTTTTGATCTTCCTCGGGGCTTGCAGGTTCAATGTAATTCAAAATAGGGTTTCCATGTCAAAGAGTTCTCTGAATATTTTTTAAAAGGGCACTTACAAAGCAAACTATCTTGCTGACAATAAAATTGTCAGTAGTATCCTGCTGTATTATACCTTCTGCTAATGGATGTTGTAATATGAAAATGCTAGTGTAAAAGGCAACAGCTCTGAAAGCAATCAGTGTGAAAGTGGTTTTATAAAATGCTAGAAGAATGGCAGTATTCTCAGAAAGACGAAGTATAGAAAAACCACAAGCAATAAGCTCATTCTTTCTACTTCACTATGTTCTACTTCCTCTCTGTAAGAGTTCTGGATTTGTTACAAGGCTAATGAAATAAAGGGAAAAAAAAAAAAAAGAAAAAAAAAAGAAAAAAGAAAAAAGCAGATTGTCTTTCAAACTTCAAAGAGAAACTAGAATTTGTCAAAATTTATGGACCATTGACAATCTAATTCTTTTTTTTCTTTGTTTTTTTTCCTTCCTTTTCTATTCTAAAGCCTGGGAAGAATCAAGCATGCAATTCTGAAAAAACTCTCTTATTCTGGATATTATTGGTAATTAACATACATCCCTTACTGTACTGGGGGACATGATTTGTAAGACATCTGGACAAAATGATGGATAGTCAGGTTGATAGATGTGCTCTTGTATGTTGTTTTTTTCCAGATTTAGCCAAAAAGATACATTGCAACACAATGACATACTTGAGTTATTTGATTTGGACTGATCTTCTTAAGAGTTTAATTCTGCACCGTTCAAGTTAATAGAAGCCTAGACATTAATGGATTTAAGATCAAGTTCTAATAACATTAACATGTTTTTCATAATCATGTGTGCCTTTGGCTGACAGTTATATTTAATGTTTAAAGGCTGAACTAAAAAGTCAAAGTAAAACCCCAAACTCTTTTTTTTTCTTACAGCATCATTGAAATAGAGTTAATTTTGTTTAATAGGACAATGTCTCATTACCTCTATTTTACAGTTGTGAAAATRAAAGTGTAATAAAACAGTAGATCAGTGATTCTGTGGGGAAATAGAAGCCTCTTCTCCTGCACCCAGAATCATGTTTGCCAACTAGGCCAGTATATCTGAGAAGTCTTTATGATTTCTTATAAAAGAATGCTAGAAATTGTCTTAGTTGCATTACAAGGTGTTCTGTAAAATTAGTTTCTGTGTGTCTCACCCTCTGAGTTTAAGGATTTAAAAGGTTATAGTTTGAGCATGGGCAGCTGGTAGTTTCTAATTGTGCTTTATAATTACAACATTTTCAGACTAGTCTACATATGTAAAACAAGATACTAATCACTTTATTTGTGAGATGAAGCCATTTTATTATCACAACAAGTCAGTAAGCGGTTTAAATCTAGCTGCAAGCAAGGTGCTTTAAGAAATGATTTCTCAAGCAAAAGATCAAACTATGTGGTGCCCTAAGTATACTACAGATCATTGCTCTGGCAGAGCAAGGTTACTTTAGATAAACATTCCTGCCTAAAAAGAGATTTGTTCCTGTCTTACAAGACTGTTTCATTTAGTGTTGGAACAGTTTGTAACTGGAAAAAGACATAGTTGATGCCAGATCATTAATATAAAGAGACAGCTCTTTTAGAGTTCAAAGTTATGGCACTGTTTATTGAAAGAAATTAGAAAACTTTGTTGAATGTTCTAACCGAGTCTATTCCTGGGCAGACTTGCTCTGTTTATATTGTCTCAGCATCCCCAGAACTGTCCAGACCGAATCCTCTGACCAGCTCTGATGCATCCCTCTTCCTCTGCTCCTTCATGCCTAGCTTGATCCTGTCTGTCATATAGCACCCTAGATATGTGTTGTGTTATCCATACACCAAACATCCTTGCTTGAAGCAACCTTAGTGTGCTAACATCTATTCCTCACAGCTCTTTCCCTCTCAGTTCTKCACGTCATGCTGCAGCACCCTTATGTATGCATGCACCACTTTCAACCTACTTCACCAAAAAATATGGCTTCTCATTTATAATATGTAGCCACTATGGTAAGCCAGACATACCATCAGCCTGTGGACTGTCACAAAAAAGAAGAAAATAAAAAGGAAGGAAGTTTGGTTTTTTATGTGTTGATGGAATACACTGGAACTTACAGGTCTAAAAGGAATAATCCCATCAGAGTCATATCTCTGTGAAGATGAATGACTAACTGGGTCAACAGGTCCATAGTATACTGAAGACCAATAGAATAAAAATCTGAAAGATATATTAAGTCTATTAGGGGAATAAGAAGGGAAGGAAAAGGGAACTTCTGTTTTAGGCATCACATGGTCCAGAATGTCTTTGGCTATGCACCCATCATTTATGCTCACAACTTCAAAGCATAAACTTCAATATATCCTCGGAGTAGATGGAGYGTCAGAATGTCTTACTGTGGAGAAGATGATATTGAAATATTTGGCATATACATGTGGTTGTGGGTCTCCTTTTACCAGCGCAACAGCTTATGACCATGTCAGGATATGACAAGTTAATATCAGTCATGGGAGTGAATTGCTATCTTTATTTATTCACAAAACCATCTCTTGTTCCTCAAAATCATTTAGCAACCAACRCCTGTTGGACAAAGTAACCTCTACAGTATTACCACTAGTGTCATCTGAGAAGTAGAAATGAGGCCTTGATATGTTGTTTTTGCTGTTCTTGTTGTTCTTGTTTTGGTTTGGGTTTGTTTTTTCGTGGGGGTTTTTTATGTGTTTTTTTTTTTTTTTTTTTTTTTTTTGACATCCTCTTATCCTGAGAGGATAGGAAAAGGCACCCCAAGAAAGAGCTGAACTCAGCTGTTGGACACTGACTACACAGTAGGAGACAAGGGAAGGTATAATCTCAAACTTCATTCTAGCACTCTTACTTACTCATGGTCTTTTGCTTAGGCTCACGGCATAATCATGTAACAAAGTCTCTGACACCACATGGAGACTGGGCTGTAGAGAAAAGCCATAGCTGTTCATSAGTTGAACGCATCTCAGCTCACCACATTCCATGGTCAAGGAGAACACCACTCATCAAAGAATGACAGCTTTATTTTTGTGTTTTCTCACAAAATATTTGTAGGCTAGTGTTAGAGATCCTAAGTGAGTCTCATCCTCCTTTTAGAATGACCAGACAAAGGATGGCATACAGTAAGTTCAGTGTGGAAAACCTGGGACAGTTTCCATCAAAAATAGAGGATTGCTTGTGAAAGGAGGAGGAATTGATGGAGCAGTATTCCAAGGAACTGCAGTGATTCATCTGACTTGCTTAAATGCTTGCATTAGGAGCATGAGGGGAAAGGAGGACTTGCCAACACCATAAATTCTAGCAAGTCGGAGTTCAACTGGTAACATTAGCAGAAGGTCCAAACTTTCTTGGCCAAAGGTAACTCTAACTGTTCCAGAGGTTTTTCCACTGGTGAGCCAAGTGAGATAGTTGCCTYTGCAGCTGCAGACTGGGGAAATCTGCTGGATGGAAATCATCAGCTCAGCAAGACAATTAACAGCCATGGGGATGAGGAAGCTTGTAGCCTTCTTCTTTTCTTTTATTTTTATTTTATTATACAGATACATATTTCACTATGGAATAATGAATTATGCTAAATAAAACTCTTTATTTCTCAGGTGGTTTGAACGACCAAGACAGAATTTGCCGTCTTTACATCCTCTGTCTTTCTTTGCATAAGCTGCTGTATGGTAAAGAGGACTTCTRGATGCATTTATTTGAATGGACTATTCCAGTTTTAGATAGGTGCAATGAGCAAGAACAACCTAAAACTCAGTTACCTACCATAGCCTTCATACTGACTTGTCCTGACCTTGTAACACTTGGCTTTCCTGAGGATCTGGACTGCCCTTTGATTAATGTATGTTGTCTCCAGAAAGGAGGACTGATCTATATGTAAATGTTTTCTCTCTTCTCTAAAATATTTCAAAGGGCAAGAAGTTCCAGGTTTGCATGGCAGATTGATTTGTAAAGTTTACTTCCTCTCAGCAGCCTTTCTATGCAAGGCCAATAAAGTCTGCTTATATTTGTCAATGGAAAAAGATTTTCACAGATGATGACAAGAAAGTATTACAGTAATTTATAACACRTTTGAACTTCTGACTCAATGTCTTTTGGGAAGGAAGTCTCTTAGTTCTGCAGTGGCCTTCCCTTTAACCCCAAACTGCAACATGCAAGTGCCATTCATCCACGCCCTGTCTCTGCATAAAGCAGATCYCCTCTCAGTGAGTGGCAGCACGGTAACGTTTTGCAGAAGAGAGGATATAGTGAGCCATATGCCAAGGACTAAATAGAGATTGCAGGAGCTGATCTTGGGATCAGGCAAGACAGAGAATGACAAGAGTCCATGAAGCAAGGCTTGAAATTCAGGTGCAGCTTCCATCCCTAGTTTGTGTCAGATATATTCACTTCTTTAACATATTCAATCCCTTGACTGGGCAAAGAGCCCAAGTTAGAGCTCCTGGAAAAGAAGAAAGTTGGTTGAAAACCTTGTCTTCACATGCATGTGTGTGAGCTTGAGAGTTCATGTGTCTATGTGTGCATGTATTTCGAACAGGTAAGATTTCTGAACAGATGTTCTTCTTCCAGCCGGGATCCATACACCTAAAAAGCATATTTCCTAGAACAATGCATTAGGAAACTAATTTTCTGTGCAACAAGGAAGTCTTGGAGAGAGAGAGGAGGCTAAAGGAAGTAGAAGGTCTTTTGTCCACTTTGCTCATAGGGTAAAAAAATAAGTATAAAAATAGTGGCTGGAGAAGTTTGTGGGAGAGAGTCATTTGGACTTTTGGGAGGTTATTTTCAGGAGGTAGTTTCGAGGAGAACAAGCATCAACATGAAGATGCAGTTTAATTTCTTACAGAATAGCACTACTAGAAAGTTCCATTCCTAATCATATTTTCAGATGCCATAAACACCCGCTGGAAACTAATAGGGACAGATTAAAAGATTCAAGAGGGTCTTATCATCTTATAACATTACTGGTATAACTTTCTTTCCACTAATTAGTTGTTTTAAATATCCATGTCCTGGTTAGAACAGGGAAAGCAAAAAGATGGTTTAGCAAAGAAAGATACAATGGAAGGGTTTGGATGGGAACTTGACTTAGGAAAGAAACAAGGGGAACAATCACAGAATCAAAGAATCAAGAATGGTTGAGGTTGGGAGGGACCTCTGGAGAGCATCTAGTCTAACCTTCCTGCTCAAGCACGGTCACCTAGAGCACACTGCACAGGATTGAGTCCAGGTAGGTTTTGAATATCTCCTGAGAAGGAGACTCCACAGCCTCTCTGGGCAACCTGTGCCAGTGCTCTGTCACACTCACAGGAAAGTTTTTCCTCAAATTCAGGTGGAAATTCCTGTGCTTCAGTTTGCGTCCATTGTCTCTTGTCCTATTGCTTGGCACCACCAAAAAGAGCTCATCCCCATCCTCYTGACACCCTCCCTTAAGGAATTTGTAGACACTAATAAGATCCCTTCTCAGTCTTCACTTCTCCAGGCTAAAAAGGCCCAGCTCTCGCAGCCGTTCCTCATAGGGCAGGTGCTCCAGCCCTCTGATCGTCTCTGTAGCCCTATGCTGGACTCTCTCCAGTAGCTCCAGGTCTCTCTTAAACTGGGGAGCCCAGGACTGGACACAGGACTCRAGATGMRGCCTCCCCAGGGCTGAGTAGAGGGGCAGGATCACCTCTCTCGACCTGCTGGCAACACTCTTCCTAATGCACCCCAGCAGACCATTGGCCTTCCTGGTCACAAGGGCACATTGCTGGCTCATGGTCAGCTTGTCATCCACCAGCACTCCCGGGTCCTTCTCTGCAGAGCTGCTCTCCAGAAGGTCAGCCCCCACCTTGTACTGGTGCATGGGGTTATTTCTGCCTAGGTGCAGGACCCTGCACTYGCCCTTGTBGAACCTCASGAGGTTCCTCYCYGCCCAACTCTCCAGCCTGTCCAGGTCTCTCTGAATGGCAGCACAGCCCTCAGGTGTGTCAGCCACTCCTCCCAGCTTGGTATCATCAGTGAACTTGCTGAGGAGGCACTCTGTCCCTTTGTCCATGTCACTCATGAATATGTTGAACAGGATGGGAAGGATTATATAAGGATTTAACTTAGTTGTCGTTTTATAATGTCTTTTGGAACTGAAATTCACAGCTTCTTCATCTTGCTTTTTTGGAACATTTTACCAGAATTATCAGTCCTGCAACAGCAAAGCTAATAGCAGGAGAAAATACCCCCTACTAAGAATACGTAAGATTTATTTAGAAAAATCCTTAGGATTTACTCCAAAGTTTGAGAGCAAATGATTATTTTTGCAGTACGTCAAACTAACATCAAAGGCTCTGGAGGTTAATGTGCAATAATTCTTTGACTACTATAGCTCTTGCTCTCTGTGACAGAAATAGAATTAAAGGCATAGACACATCTGGATTAGTTTAATCAGTTCTCAATTATAACAGAGAATGAAGGAGACAACTTATAACAGGGAATGAAGGAGAGAGGAGGGTCTGTGTAAATTTCTGTTTGAGCAGAGAGAAGAGGTCATGGAGATATTTTACTGCAGTCAGAAAGGGGAAGTGGGCAAAAGCTGCAGCAGGAAAGGTTCTGACTAGATATTCAGAAAAATTCACAATGAGGTCACTCAAACACTGGAATAGGTTGCTCAGAGCAGCAGTGAAATTTCTTGTTGTGAATACTCCAAATTTGTTTGGAAAGAACTATGAGCAACCTGATCAAACTTTGAAGTTGGATCCAACTTTAAAGCTGGCCCTGCTTTGAGGAGGAAGAACATACTTGGACCAGATGACTTGCAGAAAKATGAAATATAAGCAATGCTAGTCTCCTCCTCTGGAGATATTGAAAACCTGCCTGGATGCAATCCTGTGCAATGTGCTCTAGGTGACCCTGCTTGAGCAGGGATGTTGGACTAGATGATCTCCAGAGGTCCCTTCCAACCTCAGCCATTCTGTGATTCTRAGATTCTGTGATTATATGATTTAGTTCAATTCATAGTGATGTGCCATTAAGGTAGACTCTGATCAATTCCAATTTCTACAGTAACACTGCAAAAATATTTCTGCAATTTGCAACAAAAATCAATGGACTTTCTTATGACTGTATAATAATTTTTATAATGTAGCTCCCACCTCCTCAGTAGATGTCAATAATAAAGTTTGCACATGACGTCTTCCACACCAAAGCACATCCTGGGGTCATTTTTGTTAAATAACTAATTTAAACTATGGCAATAGACTGGCAATCTTTTTCTGTGTGGAAATTATAAAAAGAATACAACAAATACTTTGCCATTATATTATGATTGGAACATTAGATACAATTATTTTCCACTTCTATTTTTAAAAGCTTATTAGAATCACATTCTTATACAGATGGAAAAAATCAAATAATCATAATATGAAAAGATTTTAATATAAAGAGTAAGTGCTTCATACTTACAGAATAGAAATGGGAAACTACTAAAAAACGAGCCAATCTTCCAAATCATTGGGTTTTGTTACATTCTGCGAATACAGGTTTAAGAAGAATAAACCCATAAATTCCTGTTTTTGTGTGTGTGTGTGTGTGTGTGAGAGAGAGAGAGAGAGAGAGCAAGAGAGAGAGAGAGAGAGAGAGAGTTTCTTTTTCAATAAGCAATGCAAGCATTATATTATTTATCAGTGGGATTTACAAAAGTATATCAAAAAATTAAAAGAGCATTTTAACCAAAATCTCCAACTGAAGTTACTGACACAGAATCAATACCTATCAAGCAGCTGACTGATAAATCAAAAATTCATATTTTACTTTTCTTATATTTTATCAACAAGCATGTAAAGGAAGGGGAATAGATTCAATGACCTCATGAGCTTCTCAGTAAACTGAAAATTCAGATTCGTTAACTAGTTTCTACAAAAGAGCTACATTGCCCCTTTTTCCAAGCAAGGAAACTCTCCTACTCTCATGTTCACAAGTATGACTCAGTACGAATAAAATCTCTTTAATTACTCTTGTAATTTCCAGGACTCTGTAATCRACTTTCAGAGCCAGCTATTTCACATTTTTTATCTTTGTTTTTCCCATAAAGTCTTGACATACTTAAGTTACACTTCTTCTCTTTTCCTAAGCCTTCTCTAAAAACCTTTTCTYTCTTTATCCCAGCCTCCATTTGAACCATATGTTGATTTAACATGTGTTGTGCAATTACTCTACAAAGAAGATCCAAAATCCCTCTTCTGTATCCTTGATAACTGCCTGGTATTTAGTACTCCCTGTAGTATTGTGTTTCAGTAAAGCTAACATATTTGCAGCTGGTTTCTCTGTCCATATCATTTATGTAGATTAGAAACATAAAAAGATTTGGAGTCATGGCACCTGTTGGACTTCACTCTGTATTTATTTGCAGGTTGATACTTTTCCATTTGACATGTAATCTGTTTCAAAATACTTTCCTTTCCATTGCCACATTTGCTCCCAAATAATTCCCTTGCCATCTCCTCTCTCTATCAGAAAGCACCGCTCAGAGCAAAGGCATGAATGAAAACTTGCGCAGAATGTATTTCAGAGTCACAACCTTCAGAAGAATTTGCAGAAGAAGTAATACTAGTGATAGTACTCACTACACTTGTCTTCAGTTTTATTTAAAGTTTAATTTAATTTTTATATCATCTGTTATTCTCAGTATTATCATCACTATTGTCGTTCTTGTTATTAGGGCTCTCATTAATCTTCCAAAAAAGCAGAAAACATAACAACTAACAGTAGTGAGACATATTTCAAATCATATTATTAATACTATTTTATTCTTCCTATTATAAGAAGTAATGGGGAAATTCAAATGGGTTTGATAGATGTTTTGCTTTACATACACAAAAAGTGCAAATTSTAAGATACAGTGAAAACTTCAGGCAACTTCTCAAAAACAAATATTTTATTCTCTCTGCTCCCACATATCCTTCCCTTTTACAAGCTCCCTAAAGCTTCAACAGGTTGACTAATTCTCTTCTGAGCACAAAACAATATTCATTGAAATTTTAAATGATTTTCCAGTTCTCAAAAGGCAGTCTTCATGCAAACTGCTGTCAATGCCTTACAGTTGATTCCTGAGGAAGTTCACTGAGAAATGAGTAAAGAGCATTACTACCRAAGAGCCAGTGCAGAACAGTGACAGGAGCCTTTCCAAACTGATTTAACTTTCCACAGTGAAATATCAGAAGGGGTTAATACTCTGAAACCATATTCTCTTAGCTGTTAGATGTATGTACCTTTATGTTAGCAAAACAGAGCTGCTGTCAAATTACCTGAGAAGTCTAAAGCAAGTGGACAGTATCATATTCCTTTGGGCCAGAAGGTTTGGATCTGAAACAATTAATTTGTTGCATCTTACAAGAATTAATTCTTTCCTTGTGCTGTTCTATATTAAGCAGAGCTGGAAAACAGTTTGCCTCTATCTATACTGCTGTGCAGACACCACATTAGGGCATCTTGAAAACTACATTGTCTACAAACCTTATACTGCTTAGCTGTTGGAGTCCCTTCAACTCTACCTGCAACAGCCATGTCTCAGGATATTTTATCCTCTATTCTGTTTAGGACCTGCTCAAATATATCCTTTATTTGTGGGTGAGCTTTGTCACTCTTCAGTTGCTCTTGAAGATTTCACAGTTTTCATGTGCCCATAAAGCAGTATCATGAGACTAGGCGACAGTCTTTTCTGTGTAATCCTAAATGTTGCCTCCTGMAAAGGACGATGGACTTAAAGAAAACTGAAGGTGATAAGATGTGTTTGAGAAGTGCCTTGGGTTTCAGAGCTATCTATACACATAGAACCAATCCCAAGTAAAGGGTGTTTATGATTAGAACACCAGAAATGTAAAGAATTTGGATGAGAATTSTATGTGCTCTGCTTCAAAACCTTTTCTCACCTATTCCAAAGGATCTTGTCAAAACTAGATGGAGAGAGTTAGCATGAAGGGGATGGTAAGTAAACGTGGGAAACTGGCTGGATCCTTGAATTCAAATATCCTGTGACATTTATGAAAGATTAGAATGACCTGATCATAGGCCCTAAATAGCGCTTTTGTTTCATTTTGGATAGGTTGATTAGGTTATATATATAGGTTTAATAGGTTATATATATAAAATGAATATATGTATGAATATATATAGAGAATGAATATCTATATATATGTATATTTATATATGTATGTGTGCGTGTGAAGAATAGTTTTATATATATGCGTGTTTTTATATATATGTTTTTATATATATATACTCATATATGTATATAACTATTCTCCTTTTACTCATTTCCATTTCACTTTACTAAGATTGCTAGTGCTTTCTCCTTTTTTATGTTACAGTGCAAAAACTACCATGYAGGACTAAGTCTTTCCAGTTTTTCTTCTTGTGCAGAAAACTGTTTGCATTTGAATGCTATCACAGTACAAGCTCACAAACAAAGCAGGGTACTATTTGAGCTTTTCATTTCTGAGAAAACATTTCAAAATACTCCTGAAGAATAGATTGTTCTAGTTATGGATGACATTCTATAAGCATCTAAAATTTTCAGATATTTTTTAAATGACGGATGTTTTCCACAGCCCTTGTTTATTCAGTTTGTTGGCCTTACTCTCTTTGCTTTTTATATTTGTGTATCTGTAATAGATTTCAGGACATCATTYATCAAACTTCTTTTTAATTAGCAGGATATATTTTCAAAAATTGGCTTAGTTTAAGTCTGCTTTTATTGACTCCAGGAAGAAAAAACTGTATTTTAGGGCACCATTTAGATTAGAATTATTTTATTAAATTGTATGAATGTTATTAAACTTTATTTTAATCTTGTAGCTAGTTATGGTAGCTCTAAGAAATTAGACAAAAGAGAAATATTCAAGTAAATACATTTAAGAGGTTAAAAATCACAAAGGTTCATTGTATTTGATATAACATCAATTRATCTTATATATTCAATAATTTGCTGCCTTAAAATATTCATATTGAGTAAAGATGTGCACATCATTCAACAGAAGCTGGGCAGAAGTATCATTTAAGTAGCCACAAGACAGCATTGAAATTTATCCACTCTAATCTGCCTCAGTTCTCTCTCGTCCTTGATCACTTTATATCGGGAATTAAGTTCAGATGCAATGAGCTGTTTACTCCAACAAATTCCATGCCAAAAAGTCTTAATCTAAAAATACATCTGATTCTATAGTGCCTATTAATAGGATGCAAACGTGATATGTAATATAAAACACTTAAGCTYTTCCTAATTTAACACAGATTTTAACCTATATCCCAAGTTCATTTTGGATGTACATATGCCTGATCACGATAAGCAAATATTTTTTGAAAGTCCATGGCGCTTGACTTCAGTGAGGTTGCATGGGGTATAAGTCAGAACAGTGCAGTCCCCAGGAGTTTTTATGAGGCATGACTTTCTATGAATTGGAACTTTTTTATATGATTCCACTATTTGTTGACTAAACAAAATGAAAAAGAATTATCTTCAGAGGGGCCACGCACCAGTTTTCAAGCAAAGATGTATAGCCAGAAATAAAAAATTAGACTAYTTTTTCATGCTCACTTACTATGATTAATTTCTTCTGTACAAACTGCAGTTTAAAAGACATTTTAGACATTAGAAAAATAASATATATTAAGATTTAAATGAATTAGTCGTATAGTCTTTCAGCTCCATAAAGCAATCACCAAAACAWTTTTTTCATGAAATAACACATTTTTTGAAAATGTAGAAATACTTCAAAGCCCCTTGTTTATATATCACTCATTTATAGAAATTGGACTGGTAATTTTTCTTATTTCAAATACAGTTAGTCAGATTTCTAGAAATGGTGTAGAAGCAAAAGAAATGACTCATATTATAGCAGTAATAGTCCTGACTAATGGGGTTTACACTGAAACCACCAGAGTTATGTCGATTTACATAAGGCGGGGATATTGCCCTTATAAATAGTTTGAGTCTCAGTCTTACTTATATATGCTGAATTTCAAAAYGACACTCATATTCTTGAAATGAAACTCAGAAATATTGGAGATATAAAAATAAAAATATTCATCAGAATCAATACAGAATGTGATATAAAATGCCTTGATTATAGGAATGTGTCAGGATTCTTTGCAGTTAATAAACAGACTATAGGCACTCTACACAATCACTTATGCCATTTCATTCTTTTGAATAAAAATGAAAAAAAAAGAGATTTTTAGTCCATTTAATATAGAAGTGTTACAAGGGAATTGTACAGTGAGATTCTACCTAGAATAACCAAGAAGATTTAAAGAATTATATGTCAGCCTACATAGAGGAACTATGGTGGCCCTGAAAGACAAAATATTGTACAAATCTGTATTTTGGTCCATAGAAACTGGTAACACAGAACCTCAATACTCTATCTTAATGATGAAATCATATAATTGTCTATATAAACTAATATCAAACTTTAAAATAAACTTCTGTTAAACTTATTTAGCTTATTTTTTTCCACTGTTCAAAGGATGTTCTTAGAACACATTTTTCTGCTAACTAACTTTACCTCCTGTTATCCAGTTGAACTTATGAGCAGACAGGTTTTGCCAATTTATAATTCTATTCTTTCATCAATTATATTTCCACTTAGCCTTTGCTTTTGGAWGGGGAATAAAATATTTCAGTCTTAAATGACATAACTGGGTCTCCGTTCCTGTTAGTAGACCTTTCTGCACCTATTTCAGGATAAATCCCTTTCCTCTAGATGATGAGTTACCAGTACTCTATGTAGYAGTCTGCTATTCCGAATGAAACCTGGGGAGAAGTCTCTAGAATGACTTCATAGGGATATGGATGTTGGAAGAGAGGATTCATGCCATCACGTGGCCAGTTTCCTCATGCAGACAACTAGCTAAGCAGGACATGAAGTTCTGCTGCGTAGAACACCTGTCACAGAAGTTTGACACGGATTGCTCGCGTCCACGTGGCTTTGTCTACATTAGTGAGCAGTGGGATTCAAMAGGATGGAGCTACGCAACGTCAGCAGGTGCTGAGCATGCAGCGTCCATCCCACAAGCATTTCAAAAGTTGTATTTTAGAATATCTCTATCCTAGTCCCATAGGCTCTATATGGTATTTGGAACACATTAGGCAAACTGAATAAACGAGAGTTTCTCTTCTGAATTCATTTCCTCTGAGAAAAATCTGATTTCCATGCCCTGAGATGCAAACCACAGCACCGTAAATGAGATAGCCAGGAGATTTTCTTCAAGTGTGTATTCCCAATTCTCATTAAAATGAGAAAAATAGACCCACCCTTCTTGTCCGTATTCTACACTAAAGTATTGGATGATGTTTATCTTGCATTGATCCTTGGTAGTATCAAGATTTGTGTTATGTTGTACAACATAGAATAAAACATATGGGACACTTCTGAAAAATAAAAATTGTGGTGTTGAACCAGTAATATACTGCTGATGGTTTGAGTTAAAATGAGTAATGAATACATTTCAGAGTAAAAATATGTGAAAAACATTTTTTTTCTTTSTTTCTTTCTTTTCCTTTTGTCTCTTTACAGATATGTGATTACTTAGTCTTGATTTGCTGGTAAAAATGGAGAGCTCCCCYCTGTATTTATTCTTTATTTCTCTCTTCATATGATCAACAGCTATTGGTCAACACAGCAGGGATGMAGACAATAGACTGTTTTGTTCCAAAGGACATATGCAACTCCTTAGCAAATATATTTAGGTCAACATAGTACCATTTTGACACAGCCCATATGCAAGTAGTGGTATGGATCTGAAGAGTGAAGCTTTTTGGCATCTAAAGTCTTTGGTTTACAGTGGTCCTATACAGTTTCCAGATTTCCTGGAATTTCTCCTGGTATTTGTGCTGATGTGGATGAGGGGGGAATGTATGGAGATATTATTCTGTGCACTCATCTGAGCTTTCTGATTGAAAATATAGTTACATGTCCACTTGCTCAGGGAAACATTGGTGTATTTTTGTGATTATTGGAAAACTTAGAAACAATGTGCTTCTTGACCTTTAATCATAAACCTTTACAGACCTGCTGTGCAAGCATCATCCTGCAATTTTCCTTTTGGTAGGGGACAGTTAAAGCATACCTGTGTATTCAGCAGCACAGCGAGATCCTCCCAGCTCAGAGAGACACCTGCAATAAACAGCAGTGAAGCAGATAATGCTTTGAGATCTTAAAACATTTTCCACAAAATTTTATTTCTTATGTAGCTTCTACTGACAGGCTCTTTAAAGTGCAGTAAATACACTCAACAAAATATTTTTGTGATATGTATCTTCACTGTGTCTCACAGTGATCAAGTTTTTCAATCTTGACTTTCTAAATGATATTGGAAATATTCAAAAACCATGGAGAGCAGCATGTGCCAATCTTTAAAACATTCTGGACTGACCTACAGTTTGGGGGGAAAATACTTTTGCCAAATTGTTGTGGAATTCCTAGCTTATTTAGCTTCAACATATTAAATCACTATTGAGGTTTTAAAACAATAACAAACAGTAAATCAGATTCTGCTCTCTGTTGTGTTAGTCGTTAGCAGATACTTCTTTAAAGGGTTTTGAAATCAATTACTCGAGGTGAGGTTTGAGACCAGTAGCTCCCATGCTCTGTATAAATTTAGTGTATATGTACAAAAATTTCAGTCTATATCAGTATACAGGTGTCTATCTGTCATGTATTATAATTGAATTATTATAGTTGAATCTTATTCTTTAATATTGTCTGTGACAACAAGATCTGTGAGTCCTACTGTAATCCTAGAAAACCAAAATCATTTTGCATTTCTGAGTGCAGCTGATCTCACACATTTTCCAGTTATTTTCTTGTGAGAGCCACATTAAAACATGACATTGTCATTGCTTTAGAAATCAAGCAGAAGAACCAGCCCGCTCCCACTGAGGGGAGACTGATTAAGAACCGCATGTGCCTTCAAAAGCTAAACACAGTGTAAACCACAGCTTCCTCCTAGATAAAGGGTCATTGCTAACCTTTGTGACAAATGGTTGCATAGCTGTTTCTAAGCAAACACACAGAACTCAGTGGAACAAAATTATGTATAAAGTAGCTACTGTAGTTTTGCTTATGCTCAGAAGTTTAGCTTTGGTACACCTAGTTTGGACAATCTGAGCAAAAAAAAATAATTCCTAGGCAAAAAAAGAAAAAAGAAAAGAAAAGAAAAGAAAAGAAAAGAAAAGAAAAGAAAAGAAAAGAAAAGAAAAGAAAAGAAAAGAAAAGAAAAGAAGAGAAAAGAAGAGAAGAGAAGAGAAGAGAAGAGAAGAGAAGAGAAGAGAAGAGAAGAGAAGAGAAAAGAAGAGAAGAGAAGAGAAGAGAAGAGAAGAGAAGAGAAGAGAAGAGAAGAGAAGAGAAGAGAAGAGAAGAGAAGAGAAGAGAAGAGAAAAGAAAAGAGAAAAGAAAAGAAAAGAGAAAAGAAAAGAAAAGAAAAGAAAAACAGTGTTAACATATGGGTACAGTGTAAACTGGTAAATAATGTGGTGTACAGATGGGTTATACTGTAACAGTCATAGAAGCATAAACGGGTANGGAAAGGAAAGGAAAGGAAAGGAAAGGAAAGGAAAGGAAAGGAAAGGAAAGGAAAGGAAAGGAAAGGAAAGGAAAGGAAAGGAAAGGAAAGGAAAAGGAAAAATAAAAGAAAACAGTGTTAACATATGGGTACAGTGTAAACTGGTAAATAATGTGGTGTACAGATGGGTTATACTGTAACAGTCATAGAAGCATAAACGGGTAGAGGAGTTAATTTCCAATGTATAGCCAAGATTTTGGCAAATATCAGCTGTGTTAAAAGGCTATTGCCTAGGCTGGAAGGAGAACAGGGTGCCGACTGCCAAACTAACTACAGGAAGAAGTCTTGTGATAATCCACCTAGAAACAGCTAGGGTCCAAACCAGAACCAGACCAGTCTAGGGGGATACCTTTGGAAATCATACAAGGCAATTTCTGGAGGCTGAATACAAAGGATATGGATATCCTAAACAGCTGAAGTCTCTTAATAGCTTCTACATTTGATGGTGAAGAGGAAACTCTCGTAAAAGATACTTTGAAAGTGTTGGTCATAGGAAAACTAATGTAAATCAGTCTGCCTATGGTGATACATATATAAGAACATAGTGGAAGAAATGGCTTGTGTTATTAGAAACTGGACTGTGCAACTTGCAGTGAATATTCTCTAGCCGATCTGAATGTTGTAAGTTTGGAATTTGGCTGGTTTGCGAGTGCTGCATGTTTAGGCTTGCCAGAATATATGTTTACTTGCTGGCAATGTGTTTTACATTTTGGATCAAAACATGAGCTATATAGGTAAGAAAATGCTTTCCTGTGTGCTAGAAATCTCTTGAAGATTTTTAGGACTCTCGGGCCTGAGTTCCCTTCTGCAAACAACGGAGTAAAACAGGCATAACTCCATGGCAACCAGGAAGAGGAGAGTCATGCTCCATCTGCAGCTCTGGAAACATGCATGTGATTTTAATAGGAGGGCAAAACTGCTGGATTTAACTAATTTCCAAAAGGAAATGCTGCCAATAACTTCTCAAAATTAATAGCTCTCCATTACATTTCTCATCTCTATATTTACTCTCTTCTATCTCTATCCCTGGAGAAAGCTTGAGAGAAGTGTTTCGCAGAATAAACCTAAGGCCAGCAGTTCTTGTTGCGGTGGGTTAATAGGATAAAAAACAAATAGACAAATGAGTAAACTCAGTTCTACAGGCATCTAAGACCTGTATCATCATGATTTTCTTGTATCCAATAACTTGCTAATCAGTTATTTGTCATGATAATCACACTTACCTACAATTTGGGATCCAGTGCAAATCTGAATTTGTGACAAAGAGTTTCTTACAAGGAATTCTACTTATCATAGGGAGAGCTGCTTTTTCAACATGTGAGGTGGTCAGAATGGCGTAAGAAGCCATTCCATATTGACTGCACTACAGCCCCACATTAACTGAGCAACCTCAAGATCCTCATTGAAATAATACCAAAATTTATGAAGTTTTATCAAATATAGATTATAAAAGGAAAGCTTACCACCTAGGAATCTATGTGCTGCCACAGACCTGAAGGGACAAAATTTTTGTGAAAGTAGTTTTGCAGTCCTCTTAAGTAACTGAAGTGGAAGAAAATCTACCAAGCTGGATTCCATGCAAGGACGAAAAGGGTTCTGAGACACTTGCTCTAACTCTGCTTTGTGTTTCCCTGTAGATACTTTGACAGATAAGTAAAACCACAAGCAAGAGCTACAAATTTTCAAAGTAATTTATGATAGTGAGTATAGAAAGTATAGGTTTAACATAGGAAGTATAGGGAGTCCGTAGGTATGGACACAATATATGGACTCTCACAATCACAAAGAATGTCTTACATTAAATGTGTTTTAATTTCTTTGTTGTGGGACAGAAGATAGGAGGTCTGCATCAGCTATCAGATTTAGCAGATTAGATTAGATAGAATAGATCCCTAGCAGATTTAGTATCAGATACACATCAGATTTAGCACTTTGTCTGCTTTGCTTAATCTCACCTTGTTAATTCTTTCTCCTCAGTAAACTAGATTCTGTCCTGGCATATGTCATATTCCATAAGTAAGGAAGTCTTTTTTTTAGATTGCTTAGCACTATACGGTGGTCAATTTTTAAATCCAAGCACTGAACCAGAATTGGACTGGAAAAAAAAACAGTATAATAAAATATAAAACCAAATATTTATTTTAAGTTTAGCTTCAATTAAATGCTTCCTTCTTCCAGTAAAAATGTTTTGTTTTCAAATAAAAACAGTTGAAATGAAAGTCTAGAATTGCCTATCATTCAAAAAAACAGTGGGAGTCAGATTATCTTTTTCCTGTTTCCCTAACAACCTACTTGCATAGAGCATGGAAAGCTAGAATTCAGTTCCCTTCTTTGGATGATCTTCCTTTTCCACGGATATTCTCAAGACAATAAAAAAGTGCTATGAACTTCCTTTCTTTTTTGATCACTGTTGAAGTTATCAATAGTTTGATTCAGATCTTTGTTCCGAATCTAGCAATTTGCTTTCCCAGAATATGTTGGGGCTCAAACCAACAAGCTAGAAAATCTCCTAATTATTCTTATCAGAATTGTTCAGTTTTATATAAAATACTTTAATGTTCTGAGCCAGGAACAGAAAATGAGATAGATTCTCTTGCCCAGGGATTGGGTCATTCACCCGCAAAGTAGATTGCTGTGGTTTTTTTGTTTGTTTGTTTGTTTTTCCAAAATAACCTATCATGTGAAAATTTTTCCTGTGAAGTGGAAAATAAATGGATATGATTTTCCTCAAACTGTGGAAAGGTTGTGCATCTCTTGCATCATAGCCAGGAGATCTACTGCTTTCATACTACACTCCTGAGGAATGCTGAGGTAACTGCTAATGGTCCCTCCTCCTCTTGACAAAAACACTTCTTCAAATGTATTCCATAAATTGTTTTAATTGTATTTCTGGCAAATAAACTGTTAACAAAAAATGTGACCCCTATCCRTTTCTAAAGACAAAATCCCAGCATCTTCTACTCAGAAAAAGGTGAGGTTCTGTGTTTAGTGACTCTGGGGGACTCCGGAGAAAGTTTTCTTTGGTATTTCCTAAGTTTTAGTTCTGGAAACTCTGAATGTTTCTTTGATTTCTTTCTCGTTAAGTCTACTGGGAACACCTTCTTGTCTCCAGTTTCTGCTTTTAGAAATGAAGTAAAACTGAGGGCAGAATATGGTCCCATGGTTGAAACTTTGTTCAAAATAACTGGTAATATGGGACCTGAAACAGAGTATGACTCATTTTCCATAACCGTTTGGCTCTGCAAGGACCAAAGGCTCCTTTTTGTCACTAAAATATTCAGCTGTAAGCACATAGGAACAGGAATGTTAAGTTTGAAGGGAAACATTTTCTGATTGCTTCAGTATTCATGCTGAGGCTAYATTCAAACCCAGACAAACTTAGACCCACGAGGAGCAGCTGATAAAGATGGTAATGTGGAGACTGCTCAGAGACCGAGGTCCAG